>NC_086248.1:13382128-13579826 GCF_021018805.1 Prinia subflava | reverse complement strand
ACAATGGCTAATGAAAATGAAGTCAGATTCAACTGCCCAAATTCAGTTTGATTATGCTGCTGTAATATTTTGCATTTAAACTAAGACAGCTAAATAATATTTAGCTTGGTACTATTGAAAGTCCTTTGTGATACAGTCTTAAAATGAAAAATCAATGGGAAAGAATGAACTAATGAAAAAATAATTAAAAATAATTGTATGTGAGATAGAGGTAGAAGCTTAATTTGTTAGAAAAGAAAAACACAAAGGCCCTGAACCTGTTGTCCTACTGGCTAGGATATCCACCTATACAAGGACCAATTAAAGTTATTTCATCAATATGCAAAATAGGAATCAGGCAGGTCAGAGGCTGGAGGGACAAGATCCTGAAGCATTATGTATAGGTTATTCCCATTTGTTGTCTGAAAGCTGAATAACACACTTGATCCTTCATGGACAAAAATAAAACTGTTTTGCCTCTAGTTCACCATTTTCTGAAAACACAGTTTATTTTCCACAATTATATTGACAAACAAACAGCCACACCTTTTTGCAGAGGACTAGGACCTCTCCTGTGTGCAGTAGTTCCTTCCACTAATAATTTCTCTGAGGGGAAAGAGATCTCCCACACAATGTACAGCTGAGATTGTGTTTCCCTGTCTCTCTAGCACTTGTAATCAAGCTTCCAGTCCTTCCTTTTCTGAAGAGAGCAATTTGAGGCAGCTGTGCTGTTGGAACGCAGTGATGTAAATCTGAGCTTGCCTGGCTACTTTAGCCTTTAGCTATAACTGAACTGCACTTTACTTCTGCAGACCAGTGCGGGCTTTTATGTGAGCAGTTCTGATGAAGGCTCAGTTACTAGGCTTTTGAGAGATTACTAGGCTATTCAGAAGAAAAAGCTTCCCAAATTTGCTGTTCCTATTTTCCTTTCCTCACCCAGCAGGAGCCTGCTCCTCTGAAACCAAGATTAATGGGGAAAGTTTGGTGTGGATGCCAAAACAAAAATAATATTGCCAAATATATGCTATGAAAAAAAAATGTAGACTGCATATGACATATAGCATTAACCTTGATTCTGATTACAAATTCCTTGAAAGAAACAAACCATATAGTTCTGTTTGGGAACAGAACTGTATTTACTTGTCAGTCTGGATCTGTTAGGCACCTAATGAGATGTCAGTGGCCTTAGCCACAGCTGACAAGAGGTGAGGGAACAAACACACTCCTTTAAAGTGCAGCATTAGTCAGAGCAGTAACAGAGAATCCCTTCACTCCTCCTTCCCTGTGCCAATAATTCATATTGTAAAGAACTGAAAGTGACTACCAGGTGGCAGAGAAAAGGGGTAACTTTTAATGAGACTGATAGGAGAAGCCTGAGACCTGGCCTGTGTTTTCTGGCTCCTGAAAGCTAACTCTCCTGCCTGCAGCACATCTTCTGACTTGATTTGTCATCTAAAGCAAAATCTCTCTCAGAAGATGGTGGCATAAATCTAAAATTCATCCTGGTTATATTCAGGGTATTCAAGTCTCTAGGTATGGTTTCAATGCTAGGAGTTTCTTTAAAGCTCTTAGGCTAACATCCATTGATAACATTAAAACACAGCTATACATGATTTATATTTTTAAGAGTTTTCTCTCTTGTACCTCCAGCTAAAGCATAAACTTCACAGAAATGCTGTGCTCTGCAATAAACTTTAAATTGTTTGTCTATTCCCAGTGCTAAAACTCCTCACTTACTCCAGTTGTGTCCCTGACAATCACTGGGTTAGTATGAGTTAGGTCCTTCAGAAGCTGGCAAAGCTTGGCCAGAGGACCCATGGCACTACCCTGTCACATTTCAGCATCTGATCTTGTTACTTGAGGCTGAGAAGATGAGGAAGCTGCTCCTCACACAGACTTCCAAAGGACAGGCTCCATTCAGAGGTCTGACCAAGTATTTTAGGAAGACAGTTCCCTGCCAGTGCCTGGGGAACTGTTTCCCAACTGGCATGGGCTACAGTCTCTTTTCTTGCAAATGAGTGGAGCCTCCAGCTTTGGAATGGCTGCATAATCTCTTGGCTGGAGCAGAAGAGGAAATTCACCTTCCTTTTTCTTGCTTCAGTTTTCTGTGGTTTTGATTTATTTATTTTTATGTGAGAGGAATTGTTGTGCAATGTTGAGCAATACCTTCCTAGCTATGTCACTGTTCTTGCCAGTTGACATTATTAAAGCTGCTGTTAATTTCTTCCCTCTGCCTTGCATTCCTGTCTCTTGGTGAGGTGAGGTGGGGGTGGAGGCTTTCCCCGAGGAGCAGAGGCTGGTGCTGTGCAGAGCTCTGCACTGGAGTGTTTCAGTGGGGACTATTCACATCCAGCAGCTGTTCCATCAGCAGCTACTCGCCTCTTGAACATCTCCAGTGGAGCCAAAAATAAGCCTGTGGATCAATTCAGCTCCCACTGAGTTTGATGGAATGTTTTCCATTGATTTCTAATGAGATCTGGATGACAAGCATTTCTGCAGAGAGGCCCTGTCTCTTGCCTGGGAGGAGAAACTAACATTTGTTTTCTCCTTTTCACATAGAGTTATTCCCCCAAATCTTGCAAATAAGTGAGTATGTGGCCTGTGTAGGAAAGGAGACCCACTGGTCCATGGATTTTAGCATCGACAGTGTTGGCTCCCCAGCACTGTGAGTGCAGCCATTCAGTATTATAACATTCAAAATAATTATACCTTTGAAATACTTCATTTGAAGTTGAAATTACTTTCTTTCATGAACTGTTTCTAATTATTGTGCTTCAAGTGACAAATTAAATGTCATTTGAAGCAATTATACCAAATACTCAAAAAAAATTACACCTAGGTATGTCAATTAATATAATTAAGTCAAAAGTTACATTCCACAGCTGATTCAGCTTTTCCATTACAGCCTTGAAATTGTTCATGAGTTGAAAGCAACAGTTGAACAAATCCATAGCAAACCAGAACACTAAAGGACTTATTTATTTTTATGCATTTATTGGACAAATTGGGAAAAGCATGAGTGATCCTACATGAATAAGAAGTAATAATAGTGTTCTTTTTCAGAAGCTGGGGGTTTTTTTCCCCATTTAACTTCAATAATTTTGTTTGTCAAAGGTCTATAAAGGAACTGGTTGTTCCTGAGCCTCCACTGTTTCTTCATGGAAAAAAGCAAACAAACATATTCTAAAGGGATTTATGTGTTAGTTTTGGTTTCACAATGGATATAATGTAGAGATTCAAGTGAGGCAACAGCATGCCAACTTGCTCCTTTCTAAACAGCCCCTAAAACACTGCTACCCTTTCTTGAGCCACTTGGTTAATGAGAAGCTGGGGTCAGTAGTCTTCTCTTCCTTAGAAAGAAAAACAGATCATGAAGCCTGGGATTTTTGATGTGCAAAGCTCCACACCTCTGGACACAGGCAGCCCAAGAGAGCAAACTTTCTTTGCTAATTGCTCCTAGAGCCCTCAGTATGCTTCAGTGGGCTTCTCTGCCCTGTATTTACACTTCTCAGGCTTGTTTTCTTGGCTGTCACAGAAACTGCCTGGTCTACCTGGTTAAGCATTTACCCAAGCTTGCTGTATTGTGGTGTTTTTGTTGACATCACCTGTAAAAGGTGCATGATCTTTACTGAATGCCAGAGAGCTGATCAGTCCAGTCTTTAGAGATGACAGTCCTCAAGACATTTTTGCACAGCTGTCTTCATTCTTGCTACTCAGAGAGCAGCCAGTGCTGCCAAGGAGACAAATGTGCCTGAGAAGGGGTGCAGGGGTGCACGAGAAAAGCCATGACACTGCACACAGAGCATGAACTGCCAGCAGGCAAATGCAAGGCAGCACTTAGTTCCCCCCAAGCAGCAGGGAACAGCAGTGTGATCACTGGCTAAAGCACAGTTCCCCAAAAACAACACTACAGAACTTGGCTTTCATAGTATTTTTATTCCAGTTTTTTTTTTATATATATAGCTTTGTCAATTAACAAGATTAAACCAACAGAAGTGTCATGAAGTATAATCCTATGACCTTTTAGAAACTCTTCCGATTTCTAAGTTTTCTTAAATCATAATAATGCATCTGTGGTCCAAAAAGCCTATCTATCTCTGAGAAAAAGTACTACACATTGACAAAATTAAGGGAGAGAACATGAGCCATAGATAGAATCTAGAGTTCTTGAAAGGTGCTGAAATTACAGCACAAGAGACAGGTGGTACTCATTAACTCACAGATCAAATTCCATGTGTTTTGTCTTCTCTCATTGCTGGTTAGTTTCCATAATCGAAAATAAAAATAATCCAAAAGGAATGTATGTTTTGCTCCTCCTTTCATAGGAAAGCATTAGTCCCTCATGCTGTTTTAAAGGATGAGTTACAATGTTTGACCTGTGGTTTGGAACCCAGTGTGGGATGCAGGGGCTGAGATACCATAATAATGAAGGCCATGGTGAAAATACCCCTACAGATAAATACTCACAATGGGGAACCCAGAGACAAAATGAACGTTTCACAAAACTAGCAGTGCAAGAAGCTGTGAAAGACCAGGGACTAATTACCATGTTGAGAGCCAGTTTCACATTGCCACAGTTTAAAAAATAAATGTACATTGCTAAGTGTACATGCTAAAAAGATCCATCTAGATGTAAAATAAGAGATCTATGCCATTTTAAATGATAATGAAGAAATGTGCATACATTTGTTTTTTTTCTGGAAAGCTGTCTGTACTTGCAGTTGATTTTGAACTGTACAAAGGAGGGAGGTTAAAAGACCCTTTGCCAAACAATCTGTCCAATGAATAATGATAAAACTTAGTGACTCCAGTATAAGCTAATTCCTGGGCAGATGAGGAACTCACACAGAAAAAAGGAAAATGTGGCACATATGTTTATTTTATTGAAATACTAAAAGTAATTAAATATGAAAAAAAGAAATAGATCTACTTTATATTTGCTGAAAAAATATTAAAGCTTTAGAAAAATATTTCTGAAAACACAAGGTATTAATATGTACATTAGCATACTTTCATTAATAGACAACTAGGATAAAGATTCTATAATTAGTCTCTTGAGACTAATGGAATGTTAAGCTACCTCTTGGATAGCTTATTTCTACTTGTGATTTTTCACTCCTATTTAAAACATACCTAACAAACCAAAATACCCTAAAAATCCTAACTTAGAGCACCACAGCAATAGATTAAAAAGTATTTAATCAAGAAAAATAAGGAAGTATTACCAACCAGACATTTAAGTGGTGTGGGCATGCAGACATGTTTAGGGCAACATGCAGTTGAAAATATTTTTAAGAGATTTGGGGAATTTTGTGAATTTAGGGCCTGATAATCGCCAGGTAAAAACAAGTGGTGAAATCAGCAACAGAAAAATATTGACATTCATGATACTGCACTCCTCACTTGACAGTCTAGGGGCACTTCAAATGCTACTCTTTCCTTTTAATATAATGCCATTGTTTCAGTTCCAACTGAATGGCAAATGGTGTGCCTAGAATTTACAGGTATAATTTCTGAGGATTTTTAAAATTGCTATTACACTGGTTTGGTTGATAGAAACTTGAGAAAACACCTCATCTTTGACAAACTACAGCCAGAAAACTGGAACATGACTTTGCTAAGTTACATGCTCAGTTTCTCTAATGGCAGACACGATAAAAATAAAACTAGAAAAGATAAATAGACACAACGGCCTTCCCACATCATTTCCCCCCCCTCCATAATTTAAGTGTACTAGAATATATTTTAGCATTCACAGTCTTTTCCATCTGCTTGCCAGTCATTATGATGAGATTTTTATTAGCCTGATCCCCTGATATTAAAGTAATCAAGGTGGTCTGGGCAACATGTTCTCCATTGAATGTGAAGTTCTTCACAGATGTTATACCAAAAAGGTCTGGCAAGCCAATATGAAGGTAGCTGGGGTAAACAGCCTAACTCTCTTCAGTCTTTCTCTTGGTAGGGAAAGCATTAACATATAAAATATTCTCAGTTGAATTTTATTCAATAAGATCTTAATACTACACCAAGTTCTCTGTAAATTGCTGTGAGGACAAAAGCAGCCTTATGGTTGGTGAAACTTGGCAGGACAGGAAAAAAGCACTTTACTTGTCCCTGATCTTTCCCACTATTTTTACTTCTTAACCAGTTTGGTGTTGTATACATAAGAGTACCTAAATAAAATATTTATGACTTGAATTATAACCGTGACTGAAATTAGATAGAACGTCTGACAATGTTTGTCCACTTACAAAGAAATTGTCTTTCTCTTAATATTTAGTGAGGGTTTTTATCAAGTCAGAACCTTGGTCCTCCTTGCTAAAGCCCAATAAACTGTGTTTTTTTACCTGTCTTCTGACTGGCTTTAATGAGACCTGCTAATTATACGTTACTTTATAAACATTTAATTAAGCCTGGAAACAGTCCTACATGACCGAACACATTTCCTTATCCCTATCTGGGAGATAGATATCAGAAGTGTAGATAGGACAAGCAATTTACCTATGAAATAAGGGCACACAATTCTGATTGCCAAATATATCTTTCATGCTAAATTTAATTCACAGTCATGCCTACAGGAAATGCATTAAATACTGAAAAATAAGTCTCTGGAAAATATTTCACAAATAATACTTTAAGTTCTGTAAAACCTTTTATTGAATAAATCAAATGGCCCATGCAAAATAATGTACTATTATCTTAATAGCTTCCTTAATCAGAAATTTGAATAGCATATTCATGAATATGCTCTACACGTTCATTAGTCATGAAAGAAAAGTTTACCATATCTCCCTCAGATATCTTATTTATAAACACATCAATCATATACCACACATGTGGACATCACAAACCCAAGGATGCTTAGTTGGAGCTTTCTGGTTGATGCATGCTTGAGGTTAAGTGTCAATATGTCCTAAAATTCTTCCTCCTGGTGCTGCTCACGAGGTGCATACACATTTACTCTTCAAAAAATTGTTTAGGGTATGTTAGGCAAATCTTATCTAGCTGCTACATCTGTCAAAGTATAAGAAAGTTTTTCCAGTGTCCTCATTGCTCTTGTCCAGGTTTGCTGTGTTGGGAAATGTTATTCTACTTTTAGTCCATAATTTCCTGGCCAATACTTTTTTTGGCAAGGAATTTTAATGACTGAGATATAGAGACTGGGTTATAATGAAATTCTGATGACCATTACCTATGGCAATAATAAAGATTACTTAGACAAAGCTCAAGCACCAATATTAATAGTTCTTTCTTGTACCTGTTTTAAATGTTAAGTGCCTTTTCATCATTATAGTAAACCAAACTGATTTAATGTGAGCAAATTTTATAACAGAAGAAACAAAAATGTATGCAAATGTGAAAGTCTTATCTCCTGTCAGCCTTAAAGAATAATCTATTATCTGAGTTGCTCTGAAATTCTGATTTACTCCAGTTCTCTGCATCCCAATGGATTTTTCAGATATTGATTTGAATATGACTGCACACAATTAAAACAAATTATTTCCCAAGAGTGTATGAAGCTATTTACCATTTTGCCTCAATAGCTAGCTGCCATAATTTACCAGCCCAGAGCCTTGCAATTCTTTCATTTGTTAAATACATTGAAACAATTATTTTTTGTTTCACTTGTCAGCTGTGACTCTAATATATATTTCTTTCTTCATTGATATTGTGCATTTGTTCTCTTCTGTGTTAAATAGCAACTGCCATTTCTTATTAAAATCCCTTTTCTTTTTTGGCCTTTAAACCTACTTCCTCATGCAGACTCAATAACAAGTTTCCCAACAGTCTTCCTTAATTATAAAGACAGTCAAAAAAACACTGAGAGTGATTTGAACTGAATAAAGGGAATAAAGTGTGGGCATAAAGAAAGTAAGAAAACAAGTATAAGTTCACCATAGAACAGTTCTTGAGTACTTGACCCAAACCAACTCACTGTTTAAGAGCTTTAATATACGTATCAATCATATGAAAGATGAGATGAAACTCAAACCATGTTTAGATGGTAATTCAAATCAAATGGAAGAAAGCTTTAAATTTGATTTGGAGAGGACTGGGGATAAATATGCATGGGTAATCAAAAGGTAGATTCCTATGCACAGACTTGGAGTGAGAAATGGAGGAAGTAGGAGACTACAGCAGTGATAATTGAGAGGAAGAATAATTGGGAAAACTAATATGTTTATGCAGAAATGTCAGGAGCATGAAAGCTCACAGAAAGGACTGCAAGAGTTAGAGCGACTTTAAAACTATGATATACATGACACCAGGACATGGTGATACAAAACACAAGAACTGTTACAGGAATTAACAAATACTGAGAGAATAAATGGGATGAAATGTCATGTCATCTAATTAAGATTATATATACTGATTAAGAAGCTCAAGAGGACACAAGAACAGGATTTGCTGAAAATCTTTCAGTAAAGACAAATGCTTAAAAAAGGAGAGCTATAAAGCTAAATTTCCATCCCGGATAACCTAATCAAAAATAATTTTTTTTTTAAACATATTAAGGATTGTAACTGGAAGAAATGGAAAGCTGTGTCAACACTCAACAACAGGAAAGGAAGTATAGAAGGAGAAAAAGCATCTTTCAAACTCTTAGGAAAAAAGAGATAAAATCTCTTTCAAAGTTGCAATATCTTACCAGGGTCACAGTAACACCCCAAAAAATGGGGAGGAATCTCTTCCTTATGCAGAAAAAATAATGGAGGTACTGGGTGGTAGGGCAAGCAGGACTTGCAACTGCCCCAGGGTATGTTGGGCAGCATTCCCATTTGATATGTCTCCAGATAGAAATAAGCTACATTTTCCATGCTTGTGTGTGCTCACAGTGCAGAGTTCTCAAATTTTATTGAAAAGAAAATGTATTGAACTTCAATGCCTGTCCCTGAATAGTTTGCATTTCAAAAGCATCTGTAGATATCAAAGGTAAATAATGCAACAGATAACAGTAATTCAATAGCCTCATTAAAGTAATTGCTGTGTTTAAACTGGAAAAGTTTTGACGCGTTTTTATACTCTGTGGTGTCCACTGAGCAAGGAAGTTTATATGTGTATGTATATGTGGGTCTTTATAACTTCATTTTAAGAATTTCATTCAGGGAAAAGCATGCCTGGTGAATATGAATGTTTGAAATGACTGAGTCCTAAGTCTAAAACTATCCCATCACCTCTAAGGTTCACATCTCAGTAGTGTCTGCAGGGAGTCTCCTGAATTCTCCTTCACATAACTGCAAAAGCCTAGACACAGCCTCATGATGAGATGAGTGCTCAGGAATGGGAACTGAGGAGAAACAGGTTTGCAAAAACTTCTCATGTAGAAATAAAATAATTATGCTTAGGAAAATTAAGTGTTGGAAGAAAGAAAATTAATGCTATAAGAATAGAAAACCCCAAAACCACAGGACTTGCAGGCAGGGCTTCTTAATAAGGTAATGTGAAAATTAGTAAACCATATGAGATCAGGCTATTCCTGTATAATGGTGAACTGTCCCAAAATAAACAAATAAGAGAGAGTAATTATAAAAGCAGACTTATAAAGCTGCATTAGCTTTATAAGCCTTGTTATCTGAATGTTTTTTAAAGCATCATCTAAAACTTAGAAACAAATACAATGAAGGGCAAGTGCAAAAGGGGGGAAAAAAGTAAAATTAAAAGAACCCCAAAAAACTAAAAAAGCCACCAAAAAACCCTGCAAACCCAACAACAGAAAAAAAACACCAAAAACCTCACCAAAAAAAAAACCCAACAACCCAAAACAAAACAAACAAGCAAAAAGAAAGAGGGCACAAAATTGCTTTAAGAGTAGAATGGTACCAGAAATAAGAAAAGAAGAAAGCGGAAGTAACTATTCAGTTCTACCTGGAAAATGATAAAATTGAGTGATTCAGAGAAAGCTACAGCACTCTACTCCATATGAGCATCATTTAAAAATAATAACAGAAATTAAAAATCAGGTTAGATCTTAATTAGATAAATGATACACCAACAGTCATTTCAAAAGAGAGGAGTCCAGTCAAGAGTTCATCAAGAAAAGATGAAATCATTGTTTTCCATTCCATAACTTGTGGCAAAATTCTTGACTAATAAGCATTGTGTCTATGGTAATTTTGGACAGATATAAAACTGAGGCAAATGAGAACAAATTATTATGTTGCCACAGCATACTCTTTCCTCAATGTTGGTACTATGGGCTAGAGATGACCAAAAGTATGACATTTTTGATAAGATAGTTGTGTTGAACTCAGCAGGTCCTAATGTGTCATTGGAGAACACTTCAGGATGGCCTTGGACAGTTTCTGGGACAGTGACGTTTCCAAGGAGAGGATATGGTAGGGAAAGTCTCATAAGGCTGGAGAAAGGCAAGCAATATACCCAGCCTTGAAAATGTGATCATGATAAGCCTTCAGAAATTATAGACTGGTGTAATTTAAAACCTCTGAGAATTTTTAAAAGAAATTGTTGGAAACTATGGGCAGGTTGACCGAGACGAAAGCAGCCAATACTGATGTAGCAGAAATGTACTACACAAGCAGATTTTTTTTTTTTTAAATTTAGTATGTTAACTGGATTAACTGGCATGATGGAAGGCATAGGTTGGATACATCTCAATTTAAAAAGACTTTTCATTTTGTCTTATGCAACATCCCCAAACACAAGCTAAAGAATTATGTTTTACACTTAATGTCTGTCAGGTGCATTTATAATTTACGATAAACCAGCTTTAGTTGGTGTGTATATGTGCAGGGGAGGTCACAGAGGAGTAATCTATTTTACACGAGTCCTAATCAATGCTATCAACTAGAGTTTGGAAAAAAAGAATTCACATATAAAATTTAAAACTGACACTCAAAAAAAAAAAAAAAATCAGGTGAAAGGATAGAAGCTTTCAGGAGACAAAAAGAAAAATGAAATTGCCTCAGCAAATAACAATTTGAAATTAAGACAAGTATAAAGAATGTGTACTTACAAAGAATTTGTACTCTTAACAGTAGCAGTATAGAGCTGTTGCTCACAAACAAAACATAAATCAGCACAATATCATGGCAAAAAAGGTGAATCTTCTCCATAAGTTAGAAATGTTGAATGTCGCATTTGAGAGAGTTGTTCTGTTTGATGCATGCAGTGATGCCAGTGATGCAGCTGCCTAAACACCACATCCAGCACTGGACACTCACAAATGCATGCAGTTGCATCACAGACAAGTCTGAAAGAAAAGCAACAAGCAAAAGCTTAGAAAACACACAAAGAAAAGCTTGTGGGAGGGGGAGTTGAGTTTCTAGAAAAGCCTGACGAGCAAGATGGAAGGAAAGACTTCAGCCATAAAGGGAGCTGGCAAGGGGATAGAAATCCCTCCTTGGTTTACTCTCCCTAGGGAGAGACTAAGGAGGTATGTTCAGCAGAGAAGACAAAGGAAGCATACAGGGGAAAAAGACATCCATTCTTGGTAATTTGTTCTTGGTCCTTTTGAGAGGCCCTGGTAACCAAGTGTTCTATAGACACTTCAACACTGGATATGGATGTCTGTTGAACATTGTTCATGTTTTCTTGTCCTCCTGTGTTGATCTGCCTCAATGTGGTGAATTAGGTATTTCTTGTTTGGTTTGGGGTGTTTTTAGATATAGATACCTAATCATAGACATGCACGTAAAGCACACAGCACCCCAAGGCCTTCAGTCTTCTACGACTTCAGCTGGGAACCTGGAACAAGGTCTCAGTTGTTCCCTTCTCTTTATGCCTCTGATTCTCCTCCCCTGCACCTCAGCAGGAGATGGCAGGGGGACTGTTGGTCACCTGCTCTCTGTCCTTGTTTGATGTCTTTGCGTTCCCATCTTGGAAGGAGCTTTTCATGCTGAAAATTGATGATTCCTGCTATGTCTGCTTTGAAATCAAACATACACAAACTCTGCAATGCCTTCAATGAATGACTGACCATGCCCCACAGTGCACATCCACCTTTTTGCTGCCTTGTGTGTTTGTGCGTGAAGGGACAACAATGTGCATTATTTAATTTTGCCCCAGAATAAGGAGTATTATATATTGAGTTATCAACATTTCACACCAGAAGATCAAAGTTTCCTCAGGATGCTTTCTCTTCAGGCATTACTCTCCTTAGTCTTTGTGATCTCATGTTTTTTCCTGTGAAAGAAAAAATAAACTGCCTATTTGAAACTACTGTGCTGAGCACATCCACAGCCAGTGGTCTGTGAAAGTCTGGATGTCCTTGAGCTGCAGTTACTGACACTTTATCTGCTGGCTACTAACATTTACACATTCATGAGGGCATGGATTATGGCTGCAGACTGTGACAGAACTTCTCTATGTTACGTGGTTAATGCTTTGTACTTTTGCAGAAGCACTTTCCTTCAGCCTTATTAAGCTGTTATACTATGTGTGCATCTGTATGTCTATTTGTCCAGTTTCTCCTGCCTTGCTGTTATTTCAGTTTGTTAATAATTCAGACTTTTCAAACTGCCTTGTACAGGATAAATCCCTCCCCCTTTATTTGATGATGATAAATTAAGCTATTTAAAGAATGACTCATTACAAGTATATATCCTGTTGGTGCCACCACCCTCCTACACACAATAATTATTGAAGTTTGCAATGTGACGCACAGTCAGCACTTTCAGAGCAGGGTAGCAGTGCTGGTGGCTACAGTGCCTGAATACCTTACTGGCACTGGTTACCCATGGCAACTAAAATGATCTATTTGGGGTGATAATGGCTTGTTGTTCTGTTTGATAGTTTTGCTGCATTCTTTCCTGTTTCAATTGCAACAGAAATTCATAGATTTAAAAATTCATTTTGAAAAACAGAACAGTGAACAAAATTTCACTCTTGATGGTTGTGCAAATATGAAGTAATTGAAATATAACATCATCCCATTGAAGATTTTCTCACTGTAACAAACCCCCTTGGGTCTAGAGTAATGAAATTAAATCATTCTACCTTGTCTATATGTGTTATGTTTTATTGTTTGTTAGTAAACACTTACCCTGGAGGTTTTGGTGAGTGTAAGAAAGAGCATATCATGATTTCTACTTGCTGTGTGCCCATTATTTGCAGATCTTTATGATTTTTTGTTGTTATTAATAGCATTTTAAGCAAACTATCCCAAAGACGGAAAGGAGAATCACTTGCTTCTAATCTGTTAATACAAAATTATTTGTATATAACACACAATTTGATTTCTAAGCTAATGAACATTTTCACTACAACAAGCAGTTGATAATTGGCATGTATTTTTAATTGGCAATACTGAACTGCAAATATTTTGGATTTTTCAATCAAACTCAGTGTAACCATGATGTCTTTTGGCAGCTTTTTTTGTACCGTAGCATGCTTAAGACCAGAATGTCTCTCTCTCTCAGCTGCTGGATATCCAATAATGGAAAAGAAAGTAGAAATACAATAATGGCCTTCCTTTCACATCACTAGTTAGCAGCCAGAACATGACAGCTGGGCAGGACACTGCCTTTTGGACAGGAGCACAGCACTGTCCCTCCATCTCTGGGCAGCTGTGCCAGCTGGATCTGACCCTGCCTGAAAAGGACCCTCCATCTTCTCTTCTCTGAAGGTGTCTAAGAACTGCAAAAAGACATTTTGGTCCCTTCAGCACCTTCCCTCTATAAAAGATTGTTACAAGTCATATTGAAGATGCAAAGCCACTTTTCTCAGAGTGGCAACAGTCAGCAATTTTAGGCCTTTGTTTGGAAACTGTGCTGCCATCCCATTACCTGCTGATCCAGCCTGAGGTTACTTCTGGCTTCCTTTCAAGAGCAAAAATATTTCCGTTTCATCCAGCCTATGCACCACCCATCCCTTTATCTTGGGAATCAAGTGGGATTGCTTACAGAGTCAGATAAAAACTTTGCTGCATGTTTAGGTTATGTAGGTGTGAATGTATGATTCATTTTTCCTATTGAGGGTCATAGAGCCTAGAGGGAAACTTAAGAGTTTTTCTTGTCCATTTTATTGACAGTATCTCCTTTGAACCAAGGATATTAAATCCTGATGCCCTTAAAGGATGTAAATCCTGATGCTAAGTTTTAGGTAAGAAAATGGGACTTAATCCAACACTGAGCTAAATAAGGTCCTCAAAAGTTGGCCCTATGGCAGAGAAGCTGTTTTCTGCTGAGTACAGTTAGGATTCTGGGTTATGATTAGATAGTATTATTTTCTTGCTAGGCTCACCAACACTTCCAATATTGCAAATATTCACAGCCCTAAGAAATTTAATTCATTCTTTCGCAAGACAGCAATGTAAAATTCAGGAAGCCTACATACTATTATCCCTAAAATAAAAAATATTCTCAGTGTTATTTTTAGTTGTGTGTCCCAGAGAAACCAGCTGTTCCCAGGGAGATGGGAAGCAAACAAAGCATCTTCGGGATGCCTGGGTAAAATACTTTGTAGTGGAAGTCTGGATTTCCTTTTTTTTTTTTGGTGGGGAAGGCAACAAAGGGTAGTGTTTATCCATGGTATACATTAATGCAATTTCAAGAGGAGCCTTCCCTCACACATAAAATCACATCTTTTACTAAATTTACTATTTTTTTTAAGGCTTTAATTCTTTAGCTTTGTAGGAAACTGGAAAATCAGTTCCTCCATCAGTTGTTTCCACCTTAATAAATAAAATGTAAGCAGTCCAACCCTAGTTTTAGAGAATCATGTGTTCCCAAAACTCATGGAAAACACCACTATTCTGATTTACTACCATTTTAAACCAATCTTCTTCTCTCTTTACAGTAGCATGATCAATAGCCTGAAGTGTACAAGAAAAGCCTTATTATACTAGGCTCTATTCTACCCCTTTTAAACCCAATGCAGTGGTAATTTGATTATGCTGGGGCTGAGATCAATCTAATCTCTGCTGCAGAACACAGATCATCAATTTTGATTTCACTGACCAAGCATCTTCTCTACTGGGAAGCTTTATGAATGATGGACCACATCAATGAAGGCTTACTCCGAGAATTGCTCCATATGTTGTAGCACAGGGATGATTCACCCCATTCATTCAAGGACTGCTTGACTGAAGGGAAGGAATGGTAAGATGGTTGGTTATATATCAGAGTGATTTTGTATCTTGTAATTTGCAGACTCACCGGGTGTGGTATTTCTGCACACTGGGTATCCCAGTGAAACAGGATGTGGTCACTAACACCCAAATCTTTAGGGGAAACTAGCTGCACTGTACAGACTCTGGGGAATGCAGATTTTAGTGTCTCCCTTGTAAGTTGTGATTCTTTAGAAAGAAGATGTCTAAAGAAAGCAGCTTTGCAGCAAAAGCCCCGTGGGCCCTGGTCATCAGCAAACTGTGCAGGAATCAGCAGGGTGACTGCAGCAAGAGCAGCCATCTACATCCTGCTCTGCATCAGGGCAGAGCCAACAGCTCCAGGGCAAGCATCCTGCCCTGCTGTTTGGCACGTGTGAGACCACATTGGGATATTTTGTCCTTTTTGCAGCTCCTCAAGAAGGCAGTTGCCATACTGTGTCAATTCCAGTGACAGACCGTCAAGCTGGAACTCAGAGTACAGTGGAACAGCCGAGGGAATGGGCTTTGCTTAGTTTTAGGAAAAGATGGCCCGGGGGGATCCTTCGCTGTCTGCAACAATCTGTTAGGAGCATGTAGAAAGGACAGAGCCAGAGGTGCAGACTGGAAGGAGGAGAGGCAGCAGTTACTAGTTATAATACAGGAAATTCCTACCTGATAGCAGGGAAAATTAAGATGAGGGTAGTCAAATATTGGAGCAGGTTGCCCAGAGAGGCTGTGGGAACCCCATCCTTGGAAGTAATCACACGTTATGTGATTACGGGGCCCTGGACCCTGCTGTGCTGAACTTGGTAAGAACAACAGATGAGAATGAGCATCCCCCGGGTCCCTCCCTCCCAGCCTATGCAATGCTGTGATTGTCACATAAATTCTTGTGCTTTGTTGCAGTGATAATGTGTTCTTTTTACATCACAAAAATTAATCACAGCTCAGGGGCTTTCACAAGACTGTGTAACACCGTCTCCCATTCTGACATGTGTTATACTTTCCATCCTTTCAGCTATTTACATGTCTTAGTCCACACCTGCATGAGGTAACTAAGCAGTTGCAGGCCATGCTCTGTCCCTGAGCCCAGCTGCTGAACTTGGCAGTCACACTTTAGATCTCTTAGCCTCCAGAACTATACTTCCCTTTGTCACTTGTCACTTTTGGCCTGTGCTGGCTCCTGAGGCATATCTGGGAGTTTGGCTGAGTGCAAGCTGCCCTCTGCCAAAACTGTGCAAGGGTCAAGACAACAATAGGAGAAATGACCATTTCCCATCACCTGTGTCATAAACTATATCAGTTTTTAAGAACTTGACTTCTCTAGGTTGGTGTGCAATGAAGAATGAGATATTCATGTTACTATTTTAAAGAGAGAGACATCCACTGTAAACAATGCTCAAGGAAAAAAAAAGCTCACCCACCACACAAAACTGACATGGGCATCCCTGGTAATTGGTTGTGTATGTGTGATTTTGTTTTTTCAAGCAAACAGAGGCACATTGGTAAGGGAGCCTCTGTAAATATTGTCCTTTCAGATTTTTTCTTTATCTTGCTTTCCCTTTTATTCTTCATATAGAACACGGCTTGAATCAGGAACACAGTATTGTTAACATCCAAGTTATGCGATTATTCAGGTTGCTCAAAATACACAGAAAGTGACCTACAGAGAAACACCTGTAGACTAAATGAGATAGGCATAAGGTTCTTTTAATGTTTCTCATATAGACAGCTGACACTTTTCTGCACAAAAAGGGGAAAAATATGCAAAATTGTTACTCTGACACCGCTGTTTTCGTATTGCTGGTAAACTGACAGAGAGATGGTAAAGAAGGAAATATAGCAAAGCTCATCATGTTTGGGGAGACATTATTAAATTAAACTGCAACTTGAGCAATAATTAATTAATGCAATGAGGAAGACATAGGGTGGAGATGTGAAAACAACGCAGCATCAGCCTGACTTTGTTCCAGCTGAAGTCAAATTGACTTGCTCGCAGTGACGTCAATGAGAGCAGAGCTAGATCAGTACTGAGCACTTCTGACAACCCAATCTTTAATATGTGCTGACCCAAATTGTCAGGAGCCCTTTGTGGTTTCAGGCATCCAGCATAAGGCTCCAAAATAAGGTCCACCTTCTGGGACAGGTGGTCAATCTGGAGATTACCAGGTTTAGTATAAGTCTTGTAGCCAAAACTCACAAGTCAAATTTGAGCAGTTAAACCATAGCAAACTATTTGCTGTGGTATTGCCCAGTATCTGAGATAAACTGAAGTTAATTTTGTGTTCAGTTCAAGGAACTGAAGTGATTTGACTTTCAATGGCCTTTAACAAAGTAGTTTTGTTTCAATTCTTTCATTTCTTTCATGGAATATTATGATTTCTGCAGAAATTGCTTTTTCTTTTGAAGTGATTTTTCTTAGAAAAACTCCCAAGCAACTCTATTAATTAGACATGCTCAATCAGAGCAAGGAATATCAACATGTATTGCAAGTGCCCTTGAAGTCCACATGGGGAGTAAGTTATTTTTAAAGCAAGTAAATGTTTTGCTCCTTTCATTGCAGTGATTTTCAACATATACCAGACAGCTGCCAACTTCAGGGGCTGATATGATTCTTTCCCAACATGTTATCCAGCCATAGCAGATCTCTTTTTCCCATTTTTTTGGATTTACTCTTTCAGTTTTCAGCTGGACTTTGCACTTCATTTTCAGTCAGTGTAAATGGGCTAATCCAACCCTGGCCTCTTACGTGTAAAATTTCTTGGGTTTTGTTCTCATTTGGAACCTGTGCTCTAGGGTCCCACTGATTCTCCTGGCAGTCACAAGAACAGACATACAAGTGAAGCAAGGTGCACAGCACAGTACTTCATAGAGCCTTTGAAAAAAGCTGTGCACACCAGCACTTACATCCCTTGACAAGGTACAGAAAAATCTCTGCTATAGTCCATCTCCAGAATCCTGTTCCAAAGAAAGACCCATGCAAATCTTAGACCCTCAAGCTATAACCATGAAATAGTAATTATTTTAAGCAGCTGATGTCCACTCTATATTGTCCTCTCATGCGAGATACAAGTGTCAAATGAGGAATTGCATCTGCAGTGGGAGATTCCATTGTCCTTCTGTCAACTAGCAATCAAACATGGAAGAATTTGTCCCATCTAATGAATTTGTTAACCTTACTGTTAGGTAAGGTTCAATTTTGTTCTTACTTGGACAACAAAACAGGTTACTGATAAGACAGCATGTTTCCGAGCCCCGTGACACTTCTAAATGCAAGTCAAACAATGTGTATTATAGGTGCGAGATTGATAAGATTCTCTCTGGATATTTTTGTAGCTCTTACAGGGTCCCACAAAAAGGTTTTTGATTTTTCCAAAAAGTAGCTTTAACTACAAAGCATGTAGCAGCTTAAACAGCAGAGGGTGCTTTGTAAGCAAATACAAAACACTTGATCTAAAATTATTGCTGTAGATAGATCCTGCAGCTGTGCGGATGCTTTACTACCAGTTCTATTCATGAAGTGGCAGATTCAATGGCTCACTGCTTATTAGAATTGTTTCAGACACTCTAATAAATCTCCTGTGAAAACCACCCCCAAAATTCTACATGTAAGGGATAAAATTCTACATATGCAGGATATTTCCATGTTTTTAAATAAGGTGAACAATATGCTATGAAATAATGCATTATTCATAGAAGCATACTGTTTTAAGACCTTAATAAAGAATTTGATTAATAGTCCAGGCACGTGCCCTGCATATTTATACCCTGGTATGCATACAAATGTAATGTATAGCATTGGATACTTGTAATATTCCCTTGTCTTTTTTAATTTTTAAGCACTTAGGATGCAGAGCAGTTAACTGAAATTGCAAAACAAAGCCAAGCACAGCAAATTGTTATCAATCTACAAAGTGGGTGGTTGGTCATCCCTTAAAGGGAGCTCTATTTCACAGAACCATAGACTCCATTACCTGAGTTGCAAGGCACCCTCAAGGATGGTTGAAGTGAAACTCCTGGCTGTGCACAGGATGGCCCCAGGAATCATAGAGTGAGAGTGTTGATTTGGGATCTGCCAAAAAAAATGAACAGGACTTTCACCTCCTTAACGTTGCACAGTTTTTCTCCACTGCATTTCACTTCCAAAAAGGGAAAGGGAAGTTCAGCACTGAGCAATGAAAAGAATGGCAATGTTTTCAGGCATGGAGGCAAACAGGTGGAAAGATAGTGAGGGAATCATCAGGTCTTAAGAGCTAACATTTATTTCCAATTCTCAACTTTGAATTTTGTAATTTTGGAACTGTAATGACTTTCACCAGCTGATGATTTCATCCAAAGGACTTTGGAAGGAAATGTGGAAGAAAGTCATATTTGGTCTCATCCATTTCACCTTGTTATAGTGACAGAAGTGAGGGATGGTAAGTTGAGTAAAGAGTTAGAATCAAAAGAAAAACAGAAGACGTCAAAGAAATGAAGAAGCCTTTTTCAGAGGTATCACTACAGAACAGAATCACACAAGTAGAAAAGATTGGAATAGGACTGAGGAACAAAGGTGTGGTGGCAGAATTACTATTTGGCAGAGCCCTTAGAAGACATAAAAAATCAGATTCACTCAGGATATCACTGGGGGAAAAGCAGTTCTTGAATTAGTAAGTGCTGCACAGAGTACAGAGAAATCCCAATAAATGAGTTTTTCAATATGAAAACTTTTTAATCTAAAGATTTCACTTGTAATTTCATATTTTGATTTCTTTAACACTTTGGCTTACAAGACCCCATCTTAAAAGATCCTTTCCTCCTTCTTCAATTTCTGCAACTGAGTTTTCACTGAGGTGCAGCTTCTGTCTACACGTGCCATGACTACATAAAGATCCCTTTGTTCTAGGAGAGGTTCAGGGCTAGAGTAGACCATGTGGATCATCATTTGTTTGCCTTCTGTCAGGAGTACATCCTCAGCATTACAGGCATGAATTTTCAACTACATCTTGTTTTTTCAGAAGCGATAATAAAGGCCTTCAACCCCCTAGCTTCAGTTATTCCATTGCCAGTTTTTCTACATGAATAAAATTTTGCTATGTTTTTGTAGTTTGGACTTGCCATTTTTTTCTCAGTCATCTATTGCCAGAAAACTCTTCCAAATAGGTCCTCATAAGACACAATGAAGCAACTTTTTAATATATATTTGAAAATGGGGGAGGCAAGAGATCTAATTCCTCAATTGAAGACATCTTTCATATAATGGAAAAAATATATATATGATTCTTTCTGGTTAAGCATAAGTTTTGAGGAGCTGATGAATCACTGGCTCAAGTATTGTACGAATACTATTTCCTTGCTATTTTTATTTCCTGGTAATAAGGTTTCTTCTGCATAGGACTCCAGAGGACATGAGTAATGGGAAAGGAGAAGCAGTAGAAAGTGGTTCTGTTATAAAAATAGAAGTCAATACATGGATTTTTCCTGTCAGTAGACAGGGCTACAAGGTGATACACAGCACAGCCACATTAGAGATGAACGCTGAATACAGAAACTTGTGAAAGTTTCAAATTGAGAGAGAAAATCCAGATTAAAAGGAGAGGGAGGATTGAGCACTGAGCCTAAATTGTGGTGGTGGTGGTACAAGGACATTATCAAATAAAGGTACCATGAGTAAAAAGGAGACATTATGGCAGGGGGGTCAAAACCATATGATCCTTAAGGTCCCTTCCAACCAAGCCATTCTGTGATTTTATGATCCCATTATTACAGTAAAAGGTGATTACAGCTCTCAAAAATATTGTGATTGAGGAGGAGGAGGAAAGACAAGGAAGAGTTAGAGAAGTGAGTGATGACACTAATAGTAAAGGGAGGGGGGAAGCAGTGGGAGACAAAGACAGAGGAAGCAGGTTGTTATGGCAGGAATCACCAGATTGCATTGTTACACGTAGTCTTAATGGTTATTTTCCTTGGCATGTAAGCAAGTTTTTGTTTCTGGAAAAATACCTAGTGTTTGAACTCTTATAAATGTCTACAGAGGGGTCATAACAAGAAACCGAGCAAAAGACAATGTTAGAGATGGAAACTCTGAGGGATCTAGACAAGAGGGTTTGATTTTAAAGTAATAAAAAAATTAACATTATGTGCTCATCATGTTGACTTTGTTGATCCTTGACTGATGTGTAGACAAAAGAACTGAGCATGAACTACAAGCAAATCCAACTTTTTTTTTTTTTTTTAAGCAGTGAGATAATCTTTAAGGCCTTGACAGCTCCTATCCTTCAGTAGAAAAGCAATCTGATGATATCAGGAAGGATGTAAAGCCTGAAGACAAGAATCAAGTAAATGGAAGAAAGGACTATGAAGTGGAAAAATAGAAACATTGGAAAAGAACAGGGAAAACATTAGATACAATCAATGGGTAGTGAAGCATATCTGCAAGTCAAGGAAGTCGATACAACAGCAAATACAAAACAATGAAAGTGGCTCAAAATACCATGCAGAAGTGATATGTAGCCAAAATGGTGTAGGTACAACATTAGAGTGGATTTTTTCAGTCTATTCTAACAATGCTAGGATATTTAAATTACGCAAACTGCTCTAGAAGTGAGGACTTATGGAGTAGGTCATTGCTGGGACTGAGAAAGACTAGAGTAGAGGGTGCAAGAATATCACTAACTGCATTGCTGCTAAATGGCAACAACTGTCTTCTATATAACAACACAAAACTATTACATGTATTATCATTTCTGTCTAGTCTCCAAGACTAATTCAAGGCTTCCTCCTTTCCCAGTTCTTGGGCATTAGTCCAGTGTTAGGTTTGAATTCTCTAAATAAAAAACCCAAAACAAACAAATGGCTTTTAAATGACTGCCCTCTTGTCAGAGAGCAAAATTCCCAGTGAAGTCCAAGAGGCAATCTCTGAAGCACACTGCTTGCTATTCAAATGGAAGCTGGGGAGAGAAGATGTAAACAAGCACCCAAGTACCTACTCTTCTCTGGGTAGAACATGTTCTTTGTGTTCATGCCTCTTTCCCAAGGCCTGACCTTTATAACTCAAATGGCAAAACAAAAGCCTAAGGGTTCTTCATAGTCTTGAGTACTCATGGCAGCTTGTATGTCACAGATTAAGCTTCTCTTGCAGAGAAGACACATCAAGCCCCTTTACATTGTTCTACAATAAAAATAAATTCCACTTAATTGCATATGGTTGTAAAAATCAATCTAGGTGAAATTCTGGATCCCCTGGAATCAGAGCTCTGACCTGCTTTTTCCTCAGTGAGCAGCCTCTGTTCTGAGCTTGAGCTGCAGCACAGAACTGTCCCAGGTGGAAAAAAGCAAGGTGGGAACCCAAAGGATGACTCCTAGCAAGGCAAAGTTAGCTAAGCTCTACAGCTATCTGGGTGGTAGCTTTCCAGGGTGATGTCCTGAAGCAGACTGTGTAATATGTGTACAGCTAGTTCCAGGAGAGAGGCTGTGGAGACTTGAATTCTCTCAGCAGCATTTGATCTCCCACCATAGCTTCACTGATAGGGGTCTTTCAGCCTATTAAGGCTCAAATAACTCTTACCTTAAAGATTTCAATCTAAAAACACTGCACAGCAGCAGGAAAAAAATAAAAATCAAGCAGCTGGTAGTTGAAAACAAGATTAAAAAGAAAACAAGGAAGAAAAGGTACATTGTAGAGAGTTTGGGGTATTGGAGATAATGAGCATTTGGAAGATGAAAACAAGCTTGATAAAGAGAGAAGGCCAATGCAGATTCCCCATGACTGCTCTTAAGTGACATGGGCTACCTTTGCTGTGGTTCCACACTCTCCTGCCTCTCAACTACTCCTGCTAAAAGGAGGACTCTTCTGTGTTCAGCTAGACCTTGCAGCCATCTCCACACCTCTTTCCTGTCCTCAGTCCTCTTCCTCTTGCAGTCATTGCATAAAGAACTTTTTAGGAACATACTCAACCACTAGGAAATCCCAGACCCAACCCAGACTAATCTTATCTGGTTTCAGAGCCAGCTATTCAGCTGTGTCTAGATCTCTCTCCTACCCTACCCCGGGAGCCCTTCCAGAACTACCTGCTCTTTGAAGAGCCATGTTTTTAAATAGCATTAGCTATTTTCAGCTAATCAGGGCCTGCTCTACTTAAAAGCATATTACACCTGCTGGTATTTAAAGTAAATTTAAAAAAAGAAACAAAGCACTAATACATGGCTCTGCCCATCTGTTCTCACATCCACATGGACTCATGGACAATTTAGTATCTCTAACAAAATAAGTATGAAGTTATCTTGTTAACACAGAAGACTAAAAGGAGCTATATTATACTTGGAGGATCTCTTTAAGTGGAAAACATTTTTAACACTGTAATAAACTGGTCCTTCAGTGAAATTTTTGAGCAGCACTTTATATTTCTGTACTAGTACTTTTCTAGGTCTGGATTCCATGTCTTCACATTTTTGCTCTGTTTGGTTTAGCTGATCCCAGTTACATAATTGCTCTCTATAGTCAATAAACTTAAAGGTCAATATAACATAACTTCAAAATCAGGATTATATCATGTGAAGGGCCAACATAACCAACTAATGTGCTTTGTATCTGACTAGGTCCTCCCCACAGCCTGTCTGTTCTGTGACTTGCATTTCACTGATGCAAGTCAGAAGAGCGGCATCTGTGCAACCACTCTGATTTAATGCTTTGAGATGTCATTGGTTCCCAAGAAAGGAAAGTTTCTCAGTTTACTGGAAACTGGGGAAACAGGGTATGTAAAAAATACAAGGGGAAAAACATGGAACAAAGGTTGCTAGGAAATTCAGTGGAGTCAACAGGTATGATCATGTTCTTTCAGCCCTCAAAAATGTATTTGAATCAAGTACTGGATCACTTCCAAACTAAAATAATAGTAGAAAGCTAGTAAAGGTATACACCTTCTATACATTGTAGAGATCACTTCCACTGTGTATGGTCTAGGATGTTCAAGTACAAAAAAGATTTTGTTTCCAAAAATAAAAAATGCCAACTGTATATTTTTAAAAAGTATAAGAGTGAAAACTCCCAAGAAGGTCTCAAGGGGCACAAGAAACTCTCAAATCCTCTAGGCAAATGACACAATTTCAAAAATTTGCAAACCAGAATGCTCTGTATGCATTTTTGAATCTTGACCTGAAAGGAAAGTATCAGTGTATGGGTAATTTCCAGTTTTTCAAAAGGATCCATCCCATATCCCTTCCATTTTCACAGATGAAAATATACGTTGTCTTATGAAAAAGAGTTACCCATTGTTTTAAATGGCATGTTATGTTATGCTATTCACCTATAGTAATCTGTAAATTTTGTCTTAGTTCTCTTTAATTTTGGCACATCTTCAGTCTTAGTGTGCACTGAAATTTGTCTATGCTTTTCAAAGTTTTTCAGTATTAAGAAATGAAGCAGATTAGAGAGGCTATATTTATGAAATTACAGTTCTGGACACATTAGTAACAACTCATTCATTTGCCACTGAAATTTTAGAGATGGCCACGAGCAAACATGAACATCAGAAGGTGAAACTTCAAAGACAGACAGAAAGCAGTTCTTGAGTAGACAGAATTCGAACTCCATCATTGTTACCCACTTTTTTCAGTAAAAATACCAAAACAGTTTTTTTTCCCATGTAAAGCACTATTCTTCTTGCAGCATAGATACAACACAGTCACATTATGCTCTCCAAATCAATGCTGTAAATCTGGTTTAACATCACACTTGCTATCTTTCATGAACTGAAGAGTTTGCCTGTGACTTTGTTCACAGAAGGTTATGTTCCAAACCCACTCAATTTTTCATGTATTAAGGACAAACTCCTAGCAAATGATATCCTGTTTTAACCTCTTACATGAGTGGACAGAATAATGGTTCTTCCACTAAGGGGACAGAGTTTTGGTTGAGTATGATTTCCAAGGGCTTGACTTGAAGCTGAGACCAACCATCTGATGGTAGGTCTATGTTCTTATTTGTTTTGGTGTGCAACCTAATATTTGCTTAGGCTAATGATTTGAAAATCTATAATGCATTGTCTGTCTGTGAAATTTTTAATGAGTCAGCCTCAGATCATAGCTTTTGTTTTTGTTCTCTCTTATCAGGATAGAGATGGAGTCCATGGAGTGAGATGATGACAATAAGCTCTCTAGAACATACCAGGTTGGGTGATTCAGCAGAGTGTCTCCACACACTGTAATTAAAAGGCAGGCAGACACACATTTTCAATAATGTGGAAAAAAGTGTTTTCTAATTGTTGGGTTTTTTCCAACTGAAATATACTTGTTTAACCTATAGTGCAATCCATCCCTTCCTACCATTATGTGTCATCAGTGAGTATGAAGGTTTATCCAAGCTCTGTGCTATACTCCCCCGAACACTTTATACAAGGAAGACTTAAAGTGTTGTGTTCACATTTTGCAAAATTGTTTCAGGCAGTCTGTACAGGCACTTTCAATATCTTTACTGAAAATTCAGAAAGGCTGGACAAGTCCATTTGAAATCAGGACTAAGAACATTTAATGATTATAGATGACAATCATGCAATCATCAGGTCCTGTGTGGAGTATATGCATCTATTTACACCTCTCTCTGTAGGTGGAGCGGTTTCTTCTCACATATCCTTGCAATGATACATTTACATACAGAGCCTACTCACAGTCCATATCAACTCTGAAGCATTTGGCACCATGTTGCATTCTATTTAGTGTTAACACTTATGTTGAGAAAGGATGTACCAGGAATACAGAACAGCAGTGTAAAAGCACTGCTTTCTTTCACTTTCTCTCCCTTTCTAGCTTGCTGTCACCATATTATTCGGTGCAACACAACACTAATTCATATTTAATTCTAACTTTTCTTTCTAAAGAAAAGGTGGTTTATTTTGTTTCGTTTTGGGTTTTTTTGGTTTTGGTTTTTTTAGCCCCCTTGCTATTGTTTTGATGATTCCAAATGATCAAGTTGCTGGTTAGTCCTGGGAGATGTCATTACTGTATGAAGAGGATTTTTTTTCACCAGTATTTGTACAGATGAATACATTTAGGTTTTGGCTCAATCTAATGTTCTAGAGGCACACTTTTCATGACCTTTGCTGAAGCAATTATGTTGGCTAAATTAACTGAAGTACCCTTAGACTGCTGCTTATGCAGGGGATCTTGAATTTTCAACCACTTTTCAGCAAAGACCTAGGAGATAGTTGCTAGATTGAGATTAAGATCTGAAATTAAATCAAAAAATAGCAATCATCACAAAGAAAAGTATACAATTTAAGGGATTTTTGTTACCTCAGGAGTATAAAATAAACACTCTTTTTAAACTAAAGGATTCTTTCAGCTGTAACTTAAAACATGTAGAATAACCATATATGGTCAGAAAAGGAAAAGGAGTTACCCCAGGAGGAGGAGAGTTCAACAGTGGCATTTTAACCAGTTTTGAACCTGCATTGATAGCGCTTAGGCTTCAAGAACAGCCTAACTCCTCTCCTATTTTTTTTTAAAATACTTAATGTTAAAGATTATTTTACTGATGAAATCATGATGGAGCTTAAAGTCTTTATATTTTAAATATAAAGTCTTAAATATTTTTCTATGATCAGTGTTGACTGAAGGAAGCCTGGAGGAGCTTGCATAGAAGAAAGTTTTGCTGCAGCTTATTTTTTTCCTAACTAGGGGGTGATGAGGGGGGTAAAAGAGCTCCTTTGTGTGATGGCTCCATTTAGTGATGTTCAGGCTCAGGTTTTTACTGAAAGAGCCCCAGGCTGTGGAGCTGTAAAAGGTAGAATGGGTGAACAAACTAGTGTTCTGGTGCCCACTTATTTTACAGTCAGCAGTGAATATTAAAGATCATCCTGGTGGGCCACACAAACAGCCTCGGGGCATCTCTGCAGAGGGGGTTAATTCTTTTGTCACTGGGAACATCCCAGGGAGCTACTGCAGCAACTCTGTCCCCAGGCTCAGTCAGCGCTGGGGTGTGAGCAAAGGCTGTTCCCACTGGCTGCAGGCAGAAAGGGGAAATCACTGCTGGTACAAAAGGGCTCTGTCTGGGCCCCTGTGCCCACTGGGAGGCAAAGGACAATCCTCCAGTGCAAACAGGGATCACAAGCAGGATCACTCTTCCTCTTGACACAGATCTGCCTCTTGAGTCCCACTCTTCACAATTCCTCTGCACGCCTTTAAAGCACTGAGAGTGTCCAATGCTGAAAGCAGGCGTGGTCCTGCTCCTAATGAAATCATTAGTAATGCTGCCACTAACACTGAGAGGTGCAGGACTGGGCCTGTAGCTCACATGTATCATGTCTCCTGAAATATTAGCTAGACCATGAGTTGCAGAATGCCACATGGTGTCCCTGCCAATCCCTGTCCCTTCAGGAGATGTTTATGTGGAGAAGAAATCACCTTGGCACTCCTGATCTGCCTTGACTTACCAAAGGTTAAGGAACTTCACAGGCTTCAATTGAATGAAGTCTATAAATAATTATTATTTCTTGCAATTGGAGTTGAAAAGGTAGCTTGGGAAGGATTTTATTTTTGTTTTGAAATTATACTTGCTTTCTTCCTGGCTTCCTTAAGAAGTTCACAGCACAAAAGCTGAAGTTTTCATCGTATTTTTAGATCATGATATTTGACAGCTCTTAGCCTTCTTTTATGTGCAGGGAAGACTCTCCTGACTGGCTCACGCAATGAGCATTAGCTCCCACAATTTAACAGCTCAAACCTCAACATACCTTCCTCCTTCCTTCCTCCAAACTACTGAAATAAAATAGATGTGAACAAGGGCACCAAAAGGTGAGGAAGTAAGAAATCTGACTGCTCCTCTTTTCAATCCCAAAGGCATTTGAAAGTACGCCTCCCTTAACAGCCTTTTCTTCTACTCCACGTGAGCAACTTGGGTGGAGTAAACATGTCTGTGCAGTGATAAACCAAAGAGAGCCGTGCATCATCTCATTCCAAGGGAAGGAGCATCTGGTGCATCACAGATTTGTCAGGAATTAGGTTGGGAGTCACAGTACTATGTTTTTTAATCTTGTTTGACTTAAAACTCTGTTTTGTAATCAGTGTAATAGAAAGGCACTGCTGAGACACAGGGATTAGCTGTAGAGAAGAAAAACAATAGTATGCACAGTGCTTTGATGTGTTTCTATTTGAATTAGAAAGTGGCACTTTAACAGCTGCATACAAACTCTCAGCTCAGCAATCATACTGTCCAGCACATGAACTTCTTGCAAAGCACTGTCAAAGTCAGACACAAACAGACTCTGAGCAATTTAGAAGTGCAATAAAGGATTCAGCAAAAAAGAAACACAGATCATAACAAAAGGCTACAGTTATCATTGATGCCAAGCATGTGAATGGAAAGGAACATTTAGTAATGAAAATGAAATGCTTAATACAAGATATTTAATGAAAGAATGCCTATTCTTTAATTAGAGAGAGTAGAAGGGGATCAAGGCAAATACTACATATGACTTTAGACTTTGGTTTTGTGTGATTTATTTGAATCTTGGCTTTTGAACACAGGCAGAGTGATCATGGAGACCTTCCGTCTGTAGAACATAAACTGGGATTTATCACCCTAGAGGAACTGCCACTGTAGAAATGCCTGTTTCAACATTGTTAAAAGCTGAACATATTTGGCAGCAGAGTAAAGCATTAGGAATTCTTTAAAACCCATCTTTTGATCCAAACTTGTATTATAAATAACACAGCAACAGCTGCAAAGGATTCTCATTTTCCACAATGAACTCGGTAGGCAGAGACCAAGACTTTTCTTGCTGTAAGTACATTTAAAACTTGCTGAGCTGATTCCATGAAGCTTATACATATTTGTAAGAGCAAATAAAATATATGATTATTATTGTTATTATTTTAGTGTATCTGCTCCTACATTCCTATTACATGAGGAAATCCTTCTTTAGTAATAGAAGTTTTGCAAGAATTGAAGCTGCAGAATAAAAGCTGAGTCTACACTGAATGGCTCCTTTCTGCTGACAGTCAAGCATCAGAATTCCATGGAAAACAAGATCTTTGATTTGAGTTTTTCAAATTAAGTTTTAAGGGGTGAACTTGGCCTAAAACTTGCCTCTTCATGCCACATAAGCTCTGAGAAAGCTGATGGTCTGCAAAAAAAGGGCTCATGGAAAGCTGGTTTAGGCTGCATCAGAGAGAAACGTTCAGAAGATTGACTCAAGTGGAAAACACAAGATCATACTCACTGAAGTATGAGCCAGTGATAAGTTCAGCTGTGGCCAGTTCTGTTTCTGTCCATGCTCAGCCACATCATTTCCTCCAGGTGCTAAGCAATTCAATATCTAGCTTAGGACTCAGCTTACAGTGACATTATGACCTAAACAAACCCTTTTCTATGTCCCAAGGGATTTTTGTTTCCTTCCACCAGAGGCATAGACTTATTTTTTCTCAGTAGCATATTCTTCAACTAAACAAGCAGAGTTCCTTTGCTTACAGAAGGAACTGGAATCCACACCTTTGCTTACTGGGGAAGAACACTCAACACCCATCTGCAGACTGCCCTGGTAGGAGTGCACAGCACATTCCTCGTCACTGATACTTCAGTGGGCCTGTATCCATTAAAGACAATTGAGTAAAGTTACTTTCTAGAGTGAAGATATGAACTTAGCTCTTATTACAAAAATATGAGATTGTTCTTTGAGCAAGGGGTACAACCCAGGCTGCCTCCATCTTCTAATGAACCCAGATTATTGAAGATACACATGGAAAAGCTGACTCCACTGAACTCGAGTAGATAGTTGTTTTTAATCACCTCAGCTGAATTTTCTACCTTTTCTTATTCAGGATCTAGCAAAAATCAAGTTACTTCATGCTCCACTGAAACCTCTAGGAATTGACCATTTCAGACATTAAACTCTCCTCTTTTACCTTCCATGAGCCAACAGTTTTCTTATAATTCAAATCTTTTTAATGATCAGGAACATCAAATTCCCTCATAAAGCACGAGGGCTTGGGTAGAATGCCTGCAGGAGCTCTCCTGGCAAGGCTGAGTGCTTCCTATGCCCACTAATGAAGACAGTCAGGTACAATAATATGCTGAAACTGGAAAGCAAATGTGATTGCTGCTAAGAAATTTTTACCCTATTCCTGGCAGCAGTTGGAGGTAAAATAGACTGCTTTTTTTTTCCTGTAGAAAATCAAAGACTGAAAATACAGAGATAATGCAGAGTGTCAGAAGAGAATTGATAGAAACTGTGAATCTAGAAACATATACAAGGAGAACTTATATTTTCTTCTTTTATGAGACTTGGAGAGCAAAGCAATTAGCAAATATTTGGTATATTTAAGAAAAAAAAGTCTTATTTTCCCTTTGATGTGTCACAAAAATCTTCCCCTTCTTAAAACTGCTGATATACACATACATTAATTTAATTCTCACTTCTGTAATTTTACCTTGAACTCTTACTCAATAAAGAAAATTCTCACCTGTTACATCATTCGTTTGTAGCACATATACCTTGCCAGCTGTATATAGAACAACATTAAGGTAGCTGGAGTGGATGACTTGTTGATTAGTAGAAAAGTATTTTATATATACATATATATATATACACAGTTTCATGTCCAGTCTGAGCATATGAAGACCTACATGGATCAAATGGGTCTCTAAAATGCAGATCTTGATAAACAAGTTCCATAGAACACAAAAATCATTTTACGAGGAGCAGAGGCTGGCTATGGCACATCACCTGTTCTGGTTACTATCCATAAACAGAGCTGAGGCACATGCTAAAAAGCCTGGTGGATCCAGTCAGAGAAACTAGTACTGTTTTTCCAACACTGTTGTTGACAGACTGCCATTCAAGAGCACTTTATGTATGTGAACAGAGAAGGAAACACAAGGAATATCCTATAGTCTGTGTAAATGTGAGATTCCACACCACCTGTCGTTTGACCTTTCTGATTCTCAGATGAGATCAGAGAGGTTCCCCTTCACACTCCCAAGGTAAATTCAATGAGGTTATGTCAGGTTTCACCTGATGGGGGTTTGGCTCACTGAAGAGGAGACGAATGGCTTCAGAAAAAACTTCAGCCTTGGCAGCGACAGTGAATTCTGTTTCATGTTGGTTATGTATACCTCACACACTTAGCTCTAACTTACTGCAAATAGAATGAAGAGTGCTTTGTTGCTGAATAATTTATTGCACATTAAATATGGCCCAAGGCAACAGAGTTTTCACGTTCCACAAAGGCCTTATGTATTTCCTGCCGTTATAATTATGCAAAGGAAATACTAACAGTCTGAATTATGAACTATAGATTATCCATTCAGCAACAGTTCAAAGATGTATTGTATTTATTGTATGTGATGGTACTGAGCAAAGACAGGGGATTTCAAGAAACACGTGTACTCTAATGGTAGGTACAGTATCTGTTCAGGCATCTCCTGGCTGTGTAGCAAAGTTCTAGGGCAGGAAGAGACTCTCAGTTACCCAACAAACCTCTCATTACTGACACTACTGACTCATATACCCTTTAAAGCCACATTTTCTTCTCTTTTCTTTGTTTTCTAGTTTCACTTTATCCTTCTTTTCATGCTTAATGAGACATAAAAATACCTTCACTGAACATCTTTCATCCAAGCAGCTCAAAGAATACCACATTAAGGCTCACAACACCTCTGTGAGGAAGACAAGACGTACCCAGACATTTTTTTCATGTACTAGAAGGTGTATGAGTCTCTGAAGCACAGGATAGTAACTTCTGGGAAGCAATTTACCTCCAGATTATTCTGAAACAGCATAACACATTGATCTGGAAAGGTGCTGCACAACAGGTCAAGAAAAATAGTCAATATTTGTGCTTAAATTAGATGTGTAAATTTTTTGAAGTTACATGTTCTTAAAATGACAGGTGATTAAAAGTTTCACTTCTACACCTTGAAAAAACAAATATTTTAGGAAATCAAGATCAATGGATTCTTCAGTCCCAGTGATATCTGAAGAAAATACCAGACAACATGGATGGGTTTTCAGCAACCAAAAAATTTTAAGAATACTTTGCAATTTTGCAATGATTTTCATCAGAGTACAAAAGACATTAAATGTATTATAAAAGTTATGAGGCACATTAGTTCTGTGTTATAAGGGAGGATGTTATGCAAAAAACAGATGATGTAATTTCAAAAGGTTGAACAAAAAAAAAAAAAGCCTGGCACAAACAGAAACACCTTACTGGCTTCCTGGCCCCCACTTCTAACACTGGGCTATACTTTCTCTCATATATGTTTTAGAGACAATTATGCACTCCCTTTTGAATCTAAGCAGATATGCACTAATCTTAATGCTGGAAGCTCTGCTCTAGGATTTATTTTATATTTTTTAAAAAATCATCAGGCATGAGACAAAGATTTTGAAAACTATAAACATGTTGATTCAAACATATTTTGATTATTTGGGAGTGATTTTTTTTTCATGTGTTAATGTTTTGTGCTTTTGAAGTAGAAGACTTTCAGAAAACCCACACATTTGGTAGAAAGTCTGCTAACTTTTCCAAATCTTCCCAAAACATCCCTGTGCAAATGGAATTATGAAACTTTCCTATGATATGTTTGAATGATATACTATCTATGGAGATGATGCATCAAAAGATTTATGTTATTTTAGAGGATGGAAAAAGAAATAGTTTGACACTCAATGACACGACAATATTCTAATACAAAAGCTGCTTGTGCTGAGTGACATTCACTATCTGAATGTCAGATCAAATGCACTTTGTTCTATACATGGCATATATATAGCCTTAGTCATGCAGTCATGGAACCTCACCCTTGCTATAACACTGAATGAAAGGAAAACAGGCTGAGAAAGCATTTCCAACTTGTTTAATGAGGGTAGGTTGGATTTAGTTTAACTGAATCGAAAGTGCACTGCGGTCACTGGGAGGAGAGAGTGAGAACAGGCATTCTTGGAACCTGTGAAAAATAGCAAAAAAAAAAAAAGTGGTTTGACTAAATGGCAGATTTAGGAAAGGGGGCTTGATTTGCCCATATTGCCCCTCTGCTCTTCCTTGTACTTAAGCATTATGATTGAGTATTTAATTATATTGATCATGTACAATTTTTTAAAAAAAAATTCTGTGGAATCACTGCCTCATTTAGTGGGTGGTACACAGTAAACAGGGCAGCTGTTCAATATTCCTTTTTATCCACTTCATTCACTCTGTGTGGTCTCATGCCTTATTTACTTCGCACAATCCCAAATCAGCCCTGGGTCTGGAATTATTCACCAAAGAGTATGTGATTATGCAATTAAAGACTGTATCAGAACACACAAAAGGGTGGAATTAGGATCACACTCAGTTGAATTTAAGTTACTTGAATTCACTAAATTTTGTGTGCTTGATTTTTCCACCTTAATAATCTTCTCTATGCAGTTTTGTTTTTATTTTTACAAATCTTCTGAGAAAATATCTGCGGTGGACCTTTGTAAACTTCAGTTACTAGAACTGCAAAATTGTGGCTTAAGTTGTGAATGGTTTGCTGTGTGGAGCTAAAAAGTCTTAATTCTCAGCATATCCCTGTAAGAGTCTCAGGATTTTCTCTGATGGGTCATTGCTTGGTGCAGCAGCATCATTCTTTCCTATGCCATTCTCCTCATGGAGCCCTCTGAGAAACAACCCCACCTTTGCTGAAGGAGTGAAAAAGGCTCATTGTAGATCTCACCTAATATAACACTGTGCCTTGCACAAGGAAACCCACAGGCTCTGCAGAGAGATGACACATCCTGTTCAACAGCCCCTGGCCAGATGGGGGTACCCAGGTATGACAGCATCCCTGAGCACAAACTGTGGCTGTGCTTGTGGCTGACCAGGGTCACTCTTTCTTCCTCACTCAGCAAACAAAGGGCATAATCCACCCTCTATAATACTGGAGATAAAAGAACTATGCTGTCACCTACTTCATTTCCACTGTGGTTTTCACACATTTTCACCCTATTTCCATGTATAAGGGATTTTACTGTTAGCAAGGCTGTTATTGCATGCTGCTTTTTTTCCCCTTTATTTAATCCAAGTCTAATTATACCCAAGTATGTCTAATTATATCTCCTAATAGCAGGCTAAATAATTTCCAACCCTTCTTGGCTTTTACCCTGTTCAAATATTTAAAACCAGGGCCAGAATCTCCTCTCGTTTCTAGTGAGCTATGTCAGTGAGTAAAATTTAGCTTAGACCAATGGACCCACATACTCACAGTAGGTGCAATGTGGTGTGACAAGAGGGGAGCAGCTCATACTCCAGGATAATCCTAGGATACAATCACTTTGGTAATTGAGGCCTAAATGGGTTCAATTTGGCAATTTTCCATAACCCAGATTTCTGAGGCTTTGTGGGGTCTGGGAGAGAGGAGGTGGAAGGGAGCAGGAGGATTAACTTATCAAAGGGTAAACTGATTATTTTGAATTTCAAGTGCAGAGGCTTTGGTAAATGAATGCACAGAGGGTTCCAAGCCCATACTTAGAAGCACTGAGTCGTGGGTGCTACAAAGGGCTAACTGTTAATTAATTATTGTCACATATGTTGTGTGGATTGTTAAACCACAATTATTTTACATTAGGGTATAGCTGCAAATGTTACCCTCATTCTTGCTTTACATGACCTGGAGCAAGACACAGATCAACATTCATGTAACTTGAGCAAAGTAGTCTGTGTGTTGGCTGCTGCTCACATTTTTTTCCTCTTTATGTTGGCTGTCTTCCTAAACCTATTGCAAAATTCAGTGTCCTGCACTTACCACCACTGCCTCCTCTTCCTCCACTTCCACCTCAAGCCATGAATAAAGAAAGGCAGCTGGATTTTCTGCCACTTTACATATTTAACAACTATGTAAATTTACTCTAAAACTGCCCACCTAAGGCCAGACTTCGCCAGTGGCCTGGAATTGATCACATAGAAGGAGTCCTAAGTAATCTCTTTGACCAGTATCCAAAATCAGAACAGAAAGGGTAAAGTAACATCAAAAGTGCCTTTCTGCTTAATAGGAGCTGAAGTCTTCATTTTGAAGTAAACACAGCAGATACTTGAAGTTCTTGTTTCCTGCCATTGTGGGGAAGAGTTATCTCTTAAATTTATTAGGAAATTACATCTTTGGACCAGGATGTTGAGGAAAAAAATCTATAAAAATAATTTTAGTCAATATTCAAGGATTTCTAGATCTATTATAGGAGCTCCTTCAGAGATTTCATAAAGAAATTTCATAGAGCATGAATATAAAAGACACTGAACAACACACTATGAAAATATATGGAGAGTACAGCATTTCCACTTTTGTCTTTGACTCAGACTGAAACGCTTGAGAACATATAGGCAAATTACTACATGCGTAATTTTCAAACACAGCTCTTTAAGAAGGGTAGATTTTATATCTTTATTTTTTAAGTACTTTTGTAAGAGGGCTTTGTGAGAGGAATATCAAACCCAAGCCTGAGGGCTGGGTCCAGTTTGCCAAAGCAATACACCAGGCACATCCCATTCCCTGAAGACTAATCAGTCCTCAGTCAGGATCTTAAAAACACCAAACTGTCACCTTTAGCTGAAACTGACCTTAAATTGCAGAAAACAGGGCAAATATCACAACATGTTTCTTCTGCCTCTCTTTTGTCTAGATAGATCTCTGGTGTTACAAGAAGAATTAGCATTCTTTTATATTAATTTGATTGATTGACAAATTAATTTCTGTCTCCAGATGGAGGTTTGTGGATTGCACTGACCAGAAGGGTGGACACCCAACTGCTCTGAACCACTAACACAGCCAAAACTCACTCTCAGCTGCCAACAAGGGATTGCTGCAAACAAGGGATGTGAAAGAACTAGAAGCTGAAATACTTTTTCCTTAAATTAATATTTATTTCAGTCTATAGAATAGAATAGAATAGAATAGAATAGAATAGAATAGAATAGAATAGAATAGAATCCTATTATATATCTTATATATAAAAATATATATGTAATATGTATATACATAATATATATAAAATATATAAATATCTTATATATATATGTACACATTTGTGTTGCTCAGTGACAAGATCTTGGAGTTGACTCTACTTTCACTAAGAATTCCACAAATAGCTTCTTTTTTTTTCAAATTATTCCAAATTCACTGTTTTCTAGGGGAATGAAGCTGCAGACCTACCATTAGTAAACATTCTTTCAGAAGGATTTTTTTTCCATCCTTCTATCCCAAATTTTTGAAAACATTTCACTTGGAAAATATGGTAGCCTGCTGTTTAGGGTTTGGGTGGCAAGTTTTTGTAGCAGTGAGGATACAGGTTGACTTCTGAGAAGCTGCTAGAAGCTTCCCTCATGTCCGATAGAGCCAATGTCTGATGGGTCCAGGACAGACCCACTGCTCAGCAAAGTCAGGCTCATCAATGACATGGTAGCACCTCTGGGATACCTCTGATTTTTTTATGAAAAGAAAGAAAAACCAACCAGACATCAGCCACTGAGAGAGAGAGCACTGAGAACATGTGAAAGCAACAACCCTGCAGACCCAGGGTCAGAGCACAAGGAGGGGCAGGAGGTGCTCCAGGCACTAGAGCAGAGATTCCCCTGCAGCCCTGGTGCAGCCCATGGGGAGGCAGCTGTGCCCCTGCAGCACGTGGGGGTCGATGAAGAACCAGAGATCCACCAGCAGCTCCTGGAGGACCCCAAGCTGGAGCAGGGAAAGGGCTTGAGGAGCCCTCCTCCTCCCAGAGAGGAAGAAGTGGCAGAGATAACGTGTGATGAACTGACTGCAATCCTCACTCTCTGCCCCATGGTGCCTTTTGAGGGGTGGAGGGAAATAAGATCAGGAGTAAAGCTGAAACTGTGAAAAAGGAAGGGGTGGGGGGAAGGTGATTTAAGGTTTGGTTTTATTTCTTATTATCCTACTCTGATTTCACTGGCAATAAGTTAAAATAATTTCCCCAAGTGGAGTCTGTTTTACCCATAAAGGTAACTGGTGAACGACCTCCCCCTGTCCTGACCTTACAGCTTGCATTTGTGCTTCTCTGTGCATACTGACTTTCATCCAGCATAATGGAGATCTTATCTAGGAATTTCAATGGATTCCCATGATTCCCATGCACTACTTAACATGCATCTAAACATACAGTTTTCAAGTTTGGAGTGATTCTTTTCTTGAAGGTTTGCTCATACTTCTGCAGTAATTCCAAACTCTGCAAAGGCTAAAACAGATGCTTTATTCTTTGAGTGAAAGCTCTGCAGGTCTGCAGACTAAGTTAGCGACAGCTGATGAGCTCCTGATAAAACCAGTAGGTTTATATATGGATCATGATAAATCTTCCAACAATATAATACCATGTTCCAAAACTTTGGGTTCTGCATTAACTTTGCACTATTTTATTTTCAAAAAGACTTCTTGTATTCATTCTGCTCATAATTTTTACGGTTGGCATGGTAACTGCCTAAAAATGTGCTAGAGGCATTACAGCTCCAAGCTTTTCTTGTAGCCTATGATGCTTAATCAAAAAGTTTGCAATACATCCCAGTACTGTAAGTGGTAAAGCTAAAAATATTGCTCTCTTCAGAGCATAAACAACTGCAACATGCCTTCAGAAAGAGTTTGTACTTACAATGAAATGGAAAAACACCAACACCCCTTTATCCACTTCTGCACTTCAGCAGTGTGCAGCAGTCCTGGAAGTCTTGAATATCTGGTATTGAGTAAATTTTTCCCTTACAGCACTCTATTCTTTTAAGATTCAGGTAAGTATGAAGGTTGAAAGAGTTTGCTCCCTTTAATATGTGACAAAGATCCTATTTAAAGCCATGATAGTGCAAACACGCACACACAGAGGGGTTATTCACAGAAGTGAATAGTAGCACTGAACTCATGGGGATCACTTACAATAGTGGCAACCTCCATGTTCAGCTGGCTACAGAATTTATATATCATTCTTAACCCACTAACTAAGTGGTATTGTAAATATTCAATATTAGAAGACACAGATGCAAATTCAAAGAAGGAAGATGGGGACAGTGAAACCATCACAACGTGACGCAGAAACCTGATGCCAATGGCAAGCCTACCTGCACACATCTTAATGGCTTGGAGAGGCTGCCTAGAACAGAGGCTAAACAGAGTTAGAGAATAAAGTAGGTATTTATTGAAAGGTCTTTAATAGATACACCTTGAGCAGTGCAGGAGCCTCACAGAGGCTACACCCAAGATGGACAATGGTTATGAGTTTTTCAGACTGATCTAAATTTGGTGTATTTACATATCAGAGGTTAATTGTCCAATTACATCTTCAGGTAATGAAGTCATTTACTCCAAGTTTTCCCCCAATTCACTGTTGTTTAAATTTGTCAGGGCCTGATAGTAAAGTTCCCTTGAGTTTCAGGCCTAGAGAGAAATTGGTTTGTCTGAATAAAATGGGAGAACAGTATCTGAGAGGCTATGGAATCTTAGAGTTATACACTAAAGCAGTACTGATCTGAAAAATATAAAAGCTAAAACTTAAGGCATCAATCTTATAGCTAAATCTGCATCTGTCTAAAGGATGGAGCTGGAACTAGGGCTATCATAACCACCACTTGTGTCAATATGGAACATTCCTTGCTAGAGTGGCATTATTCTATTTATAAGATGCACAAAGCAGTTCTAGACTTTGCCTCATCACACAGGGCAAACATCTTTTTGGGGCAAATGATGGCCCTCAGATGGCTTGTTTATGCTGGTGATGTGTGTGAGAATGTAGCCTACATGGAATACACTCCTTTTTGGTACAATTATATCTGGGTCTGTAAAACCAGGGGTCGCACCACAATTTCTTTCTAGAATATTATAAATCAAGCCAATGGACCCTGAACTGGCACTCATGCACTCAGTGTGAGGCCAGATGGACTCTGACACTTAAACAAACATGGGCTTTTAGAAGATGTTTGTGTGAATTCTAAGGCAGTATCCCAACTGTGCATCCTCTAGCACACAGCAAAGGGGTACAGCTATTTGCAGGGCCTTTTATCTCTCCTAAGATGCTGATGCTTTTGTTCTTGCTTCTTCTTCTGAAGATTTTCAAACAAGAATATTATGTCTACTCTGGTGTGAGAGGCTTGATTAGCAGTGCACTGATGACAGCAGTGGTAATGGTGTGCAATGGATGCTGACTCTGTTAAGATTTGCTGGAAAATCCTATACTGCAAAGCTCTACAAGCTTAATATCTGGAAATTTCAATATTTTGATGGAAGTCAGAAGTGCTTAGAGCTTCTGAGGACCAGGTTTCTCAATGACTTGAGTAATTTGCATTTGAAAACCTTGCTTTTAAAAAGTCTGTCCACAACACTCTCTGTTGTACTCTAATGATACTAGGAGAGGCTTTTTGACTGTCATGCACCGCTCTAATGAGTCCATGTGTAAGCCTGTAATTTATTTTTTTCTGGTCTCAAGTGACAAACTAATTGGAACATAGGAAGGTAATTTTTATGGTCCCAACTTTTTGGATGCAGTTACAGTTTTCTTCCCTGTACATCACCAACTTTTTGCAATTCCCTTGATAAGACAGGTGTAGAAGATCCATGTTCCACAAGCTGAATTAAAGGTACATCCATGAGAATGATAATCTTGTGGACTATAAACATATAAGCACTAAAATCCCCCAAAGTGTGGAGATTTATTTTTGTTAAGAAAATATCATGTGTTTGTTTGCAAGAGAAACCTTCATTCAAACATATAAAATGTAATGATTGTACCAGTGCAAGTTCAGTCTGTTCTTTCAGGAGTGTAGGAATAGGCTCTTAAATAGCATTTTATTCAAATTTTTTAAATCTAGGTTTCTTTTAGGAACAACTTTTAGGTATTACTAAATATGACATTTTCACAAGAAGGGATAATTTTGTTCTTCATTAAAGCTTTAAAGCTGCTGAAAAAATCTCATTCGTTATTTCATAATTTCTTTGTACTGTTCAAACCAGTTTTCTAAGGAATAAGGGCTGATGTGACCATGATGCACTTACCTGTCCATCAGTCTTACTATCATTCTATCTGCCTGACAGCACAAAGACATTTTGGATCTTTTGAAAAATTTCAGAGAAATAAAAATTTCATACTTATCATATTGCTAGAAGTGTTTTGAAAATATGGAACTGTGCAGGACAGAACTATGATGTTAGCTGTCCCCAATAGGAGTGAGGATGAAATACGAACTCCCTCCTGATTACACAACAGAGCATCCACAAAACAAAACAGAAGTGTCACAATCATTGCAAAAATTTCACTGTGAGATAGTGCCTTAGCTGATGCTAGAGAATCTATTTATCAGTTAGTGTCAAACTGTCAGTGTTTCACTGAGCTGTTTCAAGGGCTCAAATTTTAGTGGAACTCATTTGAAAAGTCTTCCTCTATTTCCTGTTTACTGTTGGAATATATTCCATAATTTTGTAAAGATTCTAATTTTAGGTCCATTGGGATTGTGTACAACTTTTTCTGTTGCACTTTTCTGTCCCCTGACTCTGAGAGACCTTGTTTAAGGAATTTAGGGTCTTCTGCATCTGTTTGGGTTAGGAAAACCTCAACATTTTTCAGTACTCAGTAGGTTGTCACCCAGTCCTAGGGAAACATAGGCACCACTCCAGCTCTGAGCTGCATCCAGGGCAAAGGTATGGCTGAACTGGCACTCTGGGACTTCTGCTGATGATCCTGTGATTACCAGGCCTTGTAACATCATTCTACAGAAACTGTAAAAAAGGGCACATAAAACCCGCTTTAAATCAGCTCTTCTGAAACACAAGAGAATACCTGTGGAGACATTTTCCCAATGTTGAGCTTCTGCTGCTACTGGGAGAGACAACCTTTAGTTTAGACAAAAAGAAGGAACCAGATGGGAGTTCTGTTTTTTCAAATCTTGTCCAATTCACTTCAAAATCCCAAGTGTACAATTAGGTACTTCTGACTCTTAAGACAGAGGAAGTATCACCTTAATTACTGGTCAAATCTTGCCAGGAAACCATAAAAAGTATTTCAAGCCAATTTTAGAAATACTGATTAGAGAAAATGAAGGTAAAACCTAGAAGAAGTTGTATTTTAGTGTTTTTATATATTAGAGTGTTTTTAGATCTTTTACTATTCCTTATTCTGTGTGACTACTATTTCACAAAAATGAGACATGCTTTACTGTTGAACTGGTCATAAAGCAGAGAAAATTCCCAGCAGCTGCCTGTTTAACACGGGGGTTGAGTTCAAGGTGGTCATTCCTCTGACTCAAATGAAGTGAGATGCTGGCTCCCATGACAAGAAGAAAGGCAGTGATCCTACTTCCCTGGAACTCTGAGTGACCACCTAATCCTGAATAATTATAGTCTTGGGATGACAGTGCTTTAAAATCACTGCCTTTCATTTGCATACACTTACAGTAAAATAAAAAGGCAGTTTTTTCTGAAGATTAAACTATAATGCTTTGAATACATATTTTCAATTTAAACTGTAATTTTACATATATAATATATAGGATACTTTATCAAGGAGATTGCAGGGGTTATTGTGACTTCTTTTTTACTTTGCAATTCTTTGGGGCAATATTCGACTTAATTAATTTGATTCAACAGTTAAGATTTTTGTGTTAAATGCTACCTGTGCTGCATTAGCCAAGAAAGCCTCATTTCCTTTGATGGCTCTGATTCCTGCAAGAGAACACAAGATACAAACAGCCTCAGACCTTGAAGACACATAACCATGTCTGTTCTCAACAACATCAGTGTGGAGTTACATATGTTAGCAAAATATGTGGATATAGGCCAGGGTAACATGGAGAGACATTTGCCAGGTCCTAATTGAGCAATAAGGCAGGGTGTAGACTCTGATCCCATGCTTTGGTATGTTGCTAGGCAAAGGGCAAAAGCTCTGTACTATCACCCAACAAGGTGTGCTGTCATTGCACAATAACTCCGTCCTGTGCACTGGGATGATTATAGAGTGCTATTTTCAGTGTGTAGAAGATATTTTATTTATGTATATTTTATTCTGCTGACAGGCAGAGGAAATAGCTGCTTGGTAAATGCCGTGTTATAGTCAGTGTATGGTCTATTTTTAGCTGGACAATGATGTGAAAGGTGCTGTTCTTTACAGACCACTGTGGGAGTGCATGGTCTTGCATACAAAGGCTGGATGGAAAATTTTAAAAAGCCAGTGTCTTGCTCCTGCAGTGAGCTGTGGGCATGCAGAATCCTACCTGTGCTTGAGAGTCAGTAAAGAGGAGTGCCTTGCTACCTCTGAGACTGAAAGGTACACCTATAGCAAAAAACTCCCAACACATTTCATGAGGAAATGCAGGTCATGTAAAGATAACACTGCTCCTTGGAAACAATTTCTCATAGGAAGCAGCATGAAATTGTTTTCAGCTTCACAGTTATCTTGTTTGTTTTGCTAATCCTCACAAAGATTAATAAAGGAATGATGAGACAACAGCAAACTGTAAGCACAGGAAGCGACTATTGCCTAAAGCATCTGGATATGATTATGTAAACATGATGTAATAAGAAAGCTGAGAGATTTAACTTTTAAAAATCTGCTTTATTCCCTTCTAGTAAAAAAAAAAGAAAAAAAGCCCTTTCAGAATATTTGCCTTATTCCCCAAGTAGCCTTTCAGTTGTTAAAGCACTGCAATTTTCACTGCAAGCTCCTTGCTACTATTGATCAATCTACTCTGGATCTGATCTTTTATCCAAACTTTTCCTGGCATGTGTTCTGCCATATAACCCTTAAATTTGAGAGAGGTATGTCATTAAATTTGAACACGACATTTGTGTCTAACTGCTATATGTACTATTTTCCTCCAACCCACTGGTAAATACAATAAATATTTTGAACTTTTAGTACATGGTATAGTTTCTTCATCACTGAAACAGCGACCTCTTCTTTAAGGGCATGAAGCTAAACACTTCACAGTGAGCCAGGCTAGTCACACCCACAGATAACTTTGCCACTCATTAAAATTATCAAGAGATAAATCTTTTAAGAATACTGTTATATTTCATATATGTGTCAGCAATTTTAATATTAATTGTACCAGCTTTTAGGTTTTTTCCTCCCTTAGTAATTCCATTTTGTACAGGGTGCTGGCTGTGTGGGTTTATGTTATTAGCCCTTTTGTCCAAAGTAAGGACTTCAGTTTTATTAACAAATAACCTTAAACCTGAATTTATACTGAAGTCATTTTGACCTCTTTGTCGTTATCTCTTCATAATCATGCAAGAGACATTGAGAAAAATGCAGAGGAAGATCAATGATCCAGTAACTTGGACACTTTATTAAAGCAAGAGAAACATGCACCTTTACTGTCAATTTATACCTATCTGATAATGTAGATTGACAGGAGAGTCCAGAAGGGAGAATTGGAAATGGTTCTTGTCTGGCATTTCTACAACATCCCTTGTAAAGTGCAGAAAATCCTGCTTAGCCTTAGTAGCTCTTGGCAGAACATGGTCACTGCAGAGGCCTCTTATTTTGGTAGCACTAGGGTAGGCCAGGTAGATTTGTTTCATGGGGCCACCAAAAATATTTCTCCAGTGGTAGAAAAAAAAATTTTTTTTTTTTCTTTCTTTTTTTTTTTCTTTTTTCTTTTTTTTTCTGTTTAAGCACAGGGCTTAAAGAGCCACCAATGACACATGAGGTCAAAACCAGACTCTGTTGTCTTTTTTTTGGGTTTTTTTTCTGCCCAAAGCACCATTTAAGCTGAATTTTTCCAAAAGGAAACACACAAAATGAGGCTGAGACAGATGTCTGGCAGGGGTATTTCAATTCAGTTTGTTGGAGTCTGATAAGGTTATAAACAACAAAAAACAGTGTTTCCCTTGACTAACACAGTTAGTCAACCTTAACATCACAAAGTCAATTAACTTTGCTCATAATTGTAATAAGGAACTACTGACTGCCTGACTATTACATTTTTGCCCATAATATTAACAGACAATTACAGGTATCAAGATGGGCAGCTGTTTCTTTGAATGAATATTGCCCTTTCATTTTTTTTTATTTAGGTAAGATACCAAAAATGTTAAAAATGAGTAGTCATTCATTATATAAAGCAGCAGCTGAGCAGTAGGTGGAGGAATGGTTGCTTGTTCTTAGTCCTAAGCAAACGCACACAAAGCTTCATTTTTTAAATTAATTTTATTTTGATGGTAAAAATGGGGATCTCTAATGACAAAGAGTTTCAACTGGTAAATCTTCTTTGCAGTTTTTCTCTTTAATCTCTGAAAGCTGATGTAGTCCATTCCAATTGCCCACAGCATCAGCTTTATTCTCTTGAAAGAACTTGCTCTCTTTTCAGTTTTCCTTTAATGTTTTCAGTCCTTACCAAAAATGGTAATCTTCTTAAGGTGTTGGCAGGAGCCACAGAATGCACCAAAACTAAAGCTCATATCTAATGAAGTATCTCATTATCAGGACCACCCAAATGACTCAGGTTTGTTATAGACACAGTATACTCCTTTATATGATTTTGTAGAAAGAAACTTGGGGAGTTGATTAGTCAGGTTAGAAAAAGGCTGTGAAGATCACTCTACCTAAATAACAACAGTCTTTTAGTTGTTTTGAATACATTCAGGTCTATTTATTATCACAGCTAGCCAGTATATCTGGGTGATTTGATTTCATGCAGACATTCTGGTTCTGGGTCCCAAATCTGATGTTGAGGAACTCCCCTCGGTAATTTACAACTAACCTTTTCCCAAAATCCCCTCTTTCTGCAGCTGGCACTGGGTCCTATGGAGATGAAAACCCCAGGGGAGCTTGGGTTATATAACACCTTGGTTATAAACTTTCCCTCTGACCATGGCTTTGCAAGCTGAAGCCTTCACATACCTCAGCACACTGTCCAGGCTGAGCCGTGGAAATCTGTCACCCTACAATGGGCTGGAGAGAGCAGATCATCTGCCAGGAACTGCTCTGGAGACGGCCGGTCTGTCCTGCAGGAAGAGCCCAAAAATCTGGGGTGACTGTCAGCCTCACTGCTGATTTCTCTCTGTGAAAGCCCAGAATGGGGATAGCTCTGGAAACTCTGAAGCATTTTGATTGTTTCAGCACAGGTTGGGAGTTGCTATTGTAGCACCTATTGAAAAAACAGTGGTTTGCATCACAAGAGTGAGATGAGACATAATAATACTTGAGCTGAGGCACCACTGCCTCCCAGCACAGTGCAAGGTGCTGACTGGTCCTGGGGTAGCTGGCATACCTCTTTCACCATCTGTGCAGTAGTGATTATAAGCTGCTAGATGAATCTTTCCTCCCCTGGAGCTGAAATCTCTGTGACTGACAGAAGATCATATTTGGAGGCTCCACTCTTCTGAAATTGGCTTATTCTGGAAGTCTGCCAGTGTCACAGCCTGGCAAAGTAGAGGGATCAGAATTACACTTGGCTATTCACTCAGTCTTGTGAACTGTTGCATCACCCTTCAGGATGTTATAAGCTTTTGAGTTTAAGGGACAGGTCTTTACTTCAGTCTTAATATTGTTTTCAATAATGTCCACATACGTAAGATTGGGAAAAAATATTCATTCTCGGGTCTACTGAATTTTGAAAATGTAAAACTTCTCTGTTCATTAACCATTTGCCCATCTTAGCTGAAGAAGACAGGAAAAAAAATGAAATCCCACATAGAAAGATTAGATGGCAACAGTTATTCATTCATGCTTTGCGAAACAAATAAAAGAACTTTAGGTTCGCTTCCTTCCCACACCTCCACCCTTTTCTAAGGTTAACAGAAAGCATTCCTTTAGTACACAAGTTATTTTAAGATCTTGAACAACTTAGAGATCTAACATCTTTTTCCATGTGTATAAATAACCCCACCTGTTGCAGTATCATATATATCTGATCATTAAAATAGATACAAGTAAAAAATAGTAGTATACATTTCATTCTAAAAGTGATTCTAGGAACAAAGCAGACATGACTAGCAGGCTTTTCCTCTTCCAAAAGATAAAGGGGATTCTCCAGTCTGAGGTGGATTTTCCAGAGAAAAAACCTATCATATGTTCATCAACATTGTAAAAGTTACTGGAAATTGAAAAACGATGGAAATTTTCCTTGACCAAGCTGTTGAATTTGTCAGACAATGTTGTGTTACTGTACATAGTAAGGGTTGCCAAAATGGTGCCAGGGATGCATCAAATTTGTTTCAGCTTCACAAATTCATGTGTCCCCTTTTTACTGTTGCATCTGAAACAATCACGGTTCTCCAGGAGTTAACAAAGTGCTTCTCCCTCATTTTCCAATAGAGATCTGAGAAACAAACTGAGAAAGCTCCAAGTTATTTTGTGATAAAGTCAGCAGAAAACATGAGAAGACATCTGTGTCAAACTTTGCAGGCTGTTTCTAACTACAGACGAACAGCCATACTGCAGATAAGAAAGAGATCTGAGACTAAGCTTCACGCAAATTCTCAGTGAACTACAAATCCATGGTGCAAAGGTGGTTATTTTTGAAGTTACATTTTGGCTTCTTTGTTTGGTGATCATATGACATTTTCAGCACCTAGAAATCCTTTGCTTATGACAGTTCCTGAATGAAATGTTGTTACTGACGTAACAATTATCTCCTCACCCCATAGCTTTCAAGTTATGACTTAATGTTGAGAAAACTGTGGGCTAAGTGAGTGAACTAACTCCAGTACCTTCAAAGGATGTGGTTAGAATAGTCTGCAGGGGTGGGAAGAGAGTTTTCCTTTGCAGTTGGTAGAGCAGCAACAACAGAATGTCTTTCAATTGCTTCTGTATTGCAGCTCAGGGCTTTTAGCCCCTGTCTGCTGCACCCACACACGATCTGGTACAGACACTTTAAATGCATATAGCAACCTCTCAGCTCAAGGAGTCCTTTCAAAGCAAGCTTCAGTCACCCAGGGGGCCAGAAATCTGTAGAGGCTGCTTTTTCTATCCCTGACATGGAGTATCACATTGTCTCTGCTGCATTGGGACCACCCTATGCCCATGGTGGAGAAACAGGATTTGCTTTTCATTAATTCTGTTGCTATAAAAAATTCCTGTAGGATATTCTGTAGTTAGAGCACTGAATCATTTCTGAAACTTCCTATTCAAATATTTGTTTTATATGGCAATGGTATTAGTAATGTTCAAGTTTTATGCACTGCTATTTCCTCCCACACCCATTGAAAACTAACAAGAGCCAGCCTGTCAAAATAAGCATGTGAATTATAGATCAGCTATAACATGCTTCAAATAGCCAGTGTTCCAGACTAGGTGATACCATATAACTCTGCTTCCCCTGTTTGCAGAACTGCACAGTGTAAAATTCACAAAAAAATAGCCTACAAACTGAAGTCTGGAATTATCCCATCCCATTGGAGATACTCAAAACAGGTGCGTAATAACAGAGAATCTTGATTTACTGTTGTTGCAGAGACAGAAAAGTTCCTTTTAGCTCACCTACTATTTAAGTTTTCCTTAAGGAGGGCCATTTTTGGCTACTACAGAGCCCAAGGTGAGTCTGATTTCTGCTTAGGTTCTTCAGGTACATACTTCATTTTCAAGAAGAAAAGGAGACAAGGCTTCCTCTGACCAAAACGTTGGCAGAAAGGTGAGCTCACTCTTTCTAGTCTGACCTTTTTTTCATAAACTGCATGCCCTTGGAGGTGGGCTCTGGCATTACTCTGGTGCCAGCTGCTCCAATACCAAACACCTGATACATCCACTGTCCTGTAGGCAATATTCAAAGGGATCAGGAAATGGGAGTAAATAATGTGCCTGCAATGTTTGCCCATGTGGGGTAATAAAGAGAAAAACTGACTCTGAGGAGCTACACAGGGGCTTTATGCTACAGAACAACTGGGTAATAAAACAGCAGTGGAAATCCAACATTGATAAGTGCAAAACAGTTCACAAGAGGGAAAATAATCTGAACTGCATGACCCAACAATGGGCTCTGATCATGGAAAGGGTACAGAAGCATTGGAGTCACTAATACAGCCATAGGCACAGACTGCCACATTCAGCACAGCAATTAGGAGTGATCAGAAATGCAAGTCAGTATCAACAACTATTATAAGGAAATACAGAACAAACAGTGTGTCGCTGTAAATCCATACAGTTGCTGTATCCTGAATATTGAGTAGGTTTCTGGTTTCCCATCCCAAAGGGTATAGCAGAAGCAGAAAAGGAACAGTGAAATGAGATCTTTTATAAAAGGAATTATTAAATAGACTGAGATTTTTCAGCTGGGAAAAGCGATGGGATATAATACAGAGTCTATAAAATCATGAACAACAGGGAGAAAGTAAGGATAGAAGTAAGTTTGCTGCTTCTTCTAACACAGTATCAAGGGGCATCGAATGAAATTAGGAGGTTTGAATGACACAAGTTCAAAGAAAGAGTTACTTCTTCATATATACAATTGAGTTATGGAATGCCTGGCCACAGGATGCTGCAGTTGCTGAGAGCACATGGGGGCTCAAAAGCAAATCAGAAGGATTTGCTGTAGAGAAATACACTGATAGCTATCAAATAGAAAGGAACTGCTGCTGGTTCAGCAAGCAAATGGGCTGCAAATCACAGGGAGAGGAGTCAGAGACACCACTCTGAGGCTGTGCCATTATGTCCTTGCACTGTTCTTGTCCTCTGCCATGGACATTTGCTGTTCCCCTGTGTGTGAGATGGACCACTGTTCTGACTTTGTAAGGTCATTTTATGGTTTTAGTGTACCTACAAACTCCTATGCTTGAAGAGGAGAAAAGCTCACTTTAAGTAAGATCATGTATCTCTTTGTCTGGTCAATGTCATCACTTAAGTAAATGGAGGGTAAAAACACGCTCATGGAAATCCAAACAGGAAGCACTTTGCAAACAGAGGCACAGGCTGGTGCCTGCAGAGCTACTACTGTTCATGCTCCATAGGACCTGAAAGAGACCTCTGCTACATTCAGCCAGAGGCACAATGGCATGACTTTTTTTCTTTTTCCCCTCCAGATAGGGGCAGATCTGATTCTTATCGTTTGAAGACCGTGACATACCTGGGCAGCAGCAGCACACAACTGCTGGAATCATGACAGCAACTCTTTCTGGCTGATGTTCTGATGATACCCAGGCCAGCACTCAAGGAAAACTCTCCAGTTTTAGTGCTCTCCCGGACTTCAGTCTTCAGTGCCAGCAGCACTGTTACAGTGAAAATGCAGCATGAAGCAAGGCTCTGTTCCAAACAACACAGGAGTGGCTCATCTAACCAGCCCTACCTCTGGGTGTAGGGTGACCTTCACGATTAGCCTTTTAAAAGCCTTTCACTATATATGGCACTTTCAGTCTTGGCAAGATAAATCTGAAGGGGGAGCAAAAGGATGTCTCATGATGCAAGTACTTAGGCATTCTTGGATTTTCAAGAAAAAATACACAAAACAACTTCCTGACTCAAAAAAAGCTGTATCTGGCATGGGAAACTTCTACATTAGACCTCATCCTGACAGGGAAGTATTAATCAAAAAAATCAGAGTTTTTTTAGGTGGAAGTCATAATCACTTTGTTGAAACAACTTTGTTTTCTGTGCTTTTAAAATACATTTTACATCTTATACACAAGCAGGATAAAGTCCTAGCTAGTACAATTTATATTATTGCCCGGAAAGATCCTGTTCTACAAAGCTCAAAAGAATTAGATGTATCAGCCAGCCTGGAGGAGAAAAATTAAACCAACAAAACCATGAAAAATAATTTACAGCAACTCAGAAAAAATTCATTAGATCTTCAAAAAGCCACGATTGAGAAAGATGTACACACTGACTAAAACAGACTGGAAGAAAGTTAATATTTTGCCAATTCTTCTGTAGACAAAATAGGGCAACCAGGTAATTATAGGCCTGTCAGTTTGACGTCTATTCCAGGCAGAGTGATGGAGTTGCTGATAGGAAAGTCAATTAATAAAGTATTAAAACAGTGCAATTTAATTAATGGCAATCAACACAGATTAATGGAAGAAAGATCTTATCAAATTAATGTGCTATTTTTATAAGGCTACAAATTTGGTGGCTAAAAGGAATTGTGAAAATATTTTATACTTTGACTTTGGATGCATTTGCCATATGAGTCATTCTGATGGAAATCAGAACTAACATGATGAACTCTCCAAGACAACCAGCTTGTTTTAAATCTGGCTAGCATGGGATCCAACCTCCTAAACTAAAGTGGAGCTCAGAGGGTGGGTTCTGCAGGCACTGCTTATCTTTCCTGTGTTAGTTAACGATGATTCCAGCAATACAGAAGGAAGCAGTGTCTTTGCTAATACTACGTTTCAAAGAATCAAAATTTGGAAGTGGGCAGAAGTGGGCAATGCCTTCTTGGCATTGCTTGAGGAGCAGGTGCAAAAGAAATACCAAGTGTTTCCACATCACCCAACATAAGGGACCTATTTAAGAGTGAGTACCTGAGGCCTTACCTCACATAAGAATTGTTTGGGAAGCTGAGACTGAAGAATGAATTGTGGGTCCTGATAGAGCCCCAGCTGAGCCCCAGAGCCCTCTGAAATCGTGTTGCCAAGAAGGCCAGTGCAATCTTTTCCGGTGTGCAGAGATGCTATCCATCAAAGGGCAGAAAAGGGCTTCTCTTACTTCTGCATTTGACATTGTAGTGGGTTGACCCTGGCATCAATAAAAGTATGGAATAATGTTAGTCCTGATATCAGCAGCTCAGGAGGGATGTTGGCAAATTGGAGGTAGTTCAGAGAAGAACCACAAGAATATGAATAAAAAAACAATTGGCAGTAAAATGGAATGACTCCACAGGGTAAGTCTATTTAGATTTAGTATATCAAAGCAAAGGCTAAGGAGCAACTTGATTATGGTTTGTAAGTGCTTTCATGTGGAACAGACACTGCCTAATAGGGGAGTTTTTGCTCTGGTATAAAAATATACAATGAAGTCCAATGGAAAGTTGAAGACACATCATTTCTGTTACATTAAGGATAGGCAACTACTGCAAATATTTACCTTTTTCTATGCTAAAGCTGGATGTCTTTTCTATCTAGTCTTTCTTAAGTCCTTCTCTTGTTCAACAGGAACCAACTCCAGGTAAGCTAACAATTCATGCTGAAGAGTCAGGAATGATCTTAAGGTGGTCTACACCTTTTACATCTGTGAATGAAGCTGTAACATACATTTTTAAGTAAAAGAATAAAAGATATTTGTGAGTGAAGAATGGGATCCAAATGGGAGTTTCTTGTGCACATCAAGAGGGGCTTTGTGAATGACGGGGGTGATGTTTTCTAGTTCTGCTTTGGGAGCCTGCTTATTTTTCAGTGCTACCCAAAAAGCTGGCAACACAAAGGATTACAATGAGGGTTTGGAGAACAGCTCCTACACATCCAGTTGTCATGTTTCCATCTCACATTCGCCTCCAGCAGCATCATGCTGATGGGTGCAACTGAGGAAGCAAAACCTGCTTCAGAGGGATTTGGTTCAGGTCATGCACTTGTCTGTAAAACAACTCCCCAAGGAAACCCCAAGCAAAAAATGAATGTTATACATCCCTAAAAGAAAAGAGACCTTAATGGCAACTGGTTGGAGTGTGTTCAATCTTCCTAACCTAAATGGTTAGGAATAACTAGTCACAGCATTTCACATCTTCTCTTGCATATAAGGGTTTTCCTGGGATGTGCAAACATAGCGCTTTTATTCCTGATCTTACACCCATGGCTTTGCACTACTCACCTTGCTCATTACAAAAGAAATAAAAATAAATATGCCCCACCCCCCTTTTTCTTCTCTTAGCATTTCAGTATAACTTAAAATATGGAAAATAGAAAAGAAATGGTACTTATATCTGAGCAATGAGGGAGTGCTTTTCCTCAGGTTATTTCATAAAGCTAAAAAGGGTGATGTTCAGAAGAGAATTCCACTATGTGAGATTGATTTCAATTAGCAAGGGATAACATTGATATGGATATACATAACACAACCACTTTTTAATTTCTGGGAATGGTGCCATCTGTGAATAATGAGAGTTAGTGGTAACAGAGAAATGTAAGGTCTAACTGTGGGAGCCAGCAGCCCACAGCCTTGACAGTCAGATTTGGAGGGCAGTGTTGTGATTTAGAAGGTCAAGTTGCTTTTGCTAATGCTGAAACCCATCAGCAACGCATTCAACATACAGATGGAGACTTTTAAACTAACAGGAGTGATTAGGCTGGGAACATACTGTGGTTGTAGTCATGGCTTGGACCTGGGGATGTAATATGATTGCTTGGAAATATCTAATATTTAACTGAGATCCAGAACCAGAGAGAAAGATCACTGATTTGAGCTGAGGACTACTTTGCTTCCTGGGCAGAACATTCTTTCATACACAGAAATTTTTTCTGAGGACAACAGAAATACTCCAACAAAGACACTTTTTGGGTCCCAGATTAACAAACATAATGGCAAACCTCAAAGCACTCTGGTAATTGCTTTTTTCTTTGCAATTAATATACAATATAACAAGAAGGCAGTGTGCCGAAATGTTGGACTTGCTTCTCTCTACCTCATTTAACTGGCTTCTGTACATAAATTATATTTTAGAGTATTTTTTTTTTATTTTTTATTGCACTGTAGTTAGTCGTAAATCTTGCACTGAGTTATTCAATGACACCTTTTCTTTTTGTTGTCTGAGTGAAGAATGAAGCCTAAGGCTTGATTCTGATTGCAGATATGGCACATAGGTATTTATCCTTACATACTTTATTGTATTTTTATTTCACACACACGTAAGCCCCACACATGCAGTTCATGCAAATGGGTACTTTTCTTGTCAAGTTACCTCTTGACAGCAGCTCATTTAAAAAAAGAAATGAAGGCACATACCAAAAGTCAAAATCATGAGATTTTTTAAAGACGAGATTCTTGTCTCAATATCTTTGAATTGCCTTTTTGATGTATGTTGAAAAGAATTTTCCCTTTACTGTCCTGATTTATCACTTTCCTTAGTCTTCCTTACTAACATGCTAGAGTTATAGCACAAAAGATAAGTAAAAACAATTACAAAAAGGAGAAAAACATATTCAAATTGGCATGGGGATCCAGCCTTGACAACTGATGGGGAGGTACTTCCAAGCATATTTTGAGCTAGCTACTTGGATTAATTTTGCTGAAATAAGACTGTCTTCTCACTATGACAGTTCTCAGTACTTAATAGTTGTTTAATGTTCCCAGTAGGCTCAGCTCTGCACTTTGTAAATCAGCAAAAAAATAAAATTAAAGTCTTTCTTTTACCACTTCAAAAATTATTATCCTTTTTATTCTAGCTTGTGTTTGTACACTGATAATATATTTTCTGTAAAGGGACAAGGAGCAGATTGACCTGGAAAAGGAAGTCTTTTAAATGTAGAACTGTCTTTGATCATTCATAAGACTTGTGCTCTGATCTAAGCTCATTGACATCAATGGAAGAAAGACTGCTATTGGCTTGGAGGGGTGGGTTGGCTCCTGTCCACACAGAGTCCATATTTGCAAAAGCAGATGTTAAAAGATAAAACAGATTGAAAATCAGAGTTACAGAAAAAGATACTTGTCTTTTCACAAGGTCAGATTTATGACATACTTTTCATTTAATATTTTTTTCTCAGTCCCTGAAACAAGAAACTCCTATTTCTACACCTGGTTTTGCTGTTTACACGCAGATAAAGCTTGGATACAGAAGAGGGGAGAGTTTGCTGGATGATTTCCATAGCATGAAAATGTGAGGCCTTCTCCACAGACTCTTCTGGGACACTTAAGAATAGGAAAAATGCTCCAGGGAGAACATCATACACACACACACCCTTGCCTCCCCCTCTCCCCCCTTCCCCTCCTGCAGCTGCATTTCCTGCAGAAAGAGCAATTCCAGAGAAGGAACTCAGCACTGTACTACTGGACAACATCATCAAAGAGTAGATAATTGTAGGATCTGTTTAAAAGATAAAGAAACTTCTAATTGTTTGTCTCTAATTGATTGTCTCTTTTGGTGACAGTTTCCAGGCAAGGTAGATCAGCACAATGAAGTCCAAAGAGCAAAAGTTGGCCAGTGAGCAGTCCTAAAAGGAATCCTTCCTAATTAACATCATTCTGACGTGTCTTAAGAAAGGTCATGGGAAGAGGTGATAGTTTTGTCATATGCCAATCTGCTGGCTATTTCTTTGGCAGGTACCATTGATTCACTAGCTGATTTATCACACATACTCAGAAAATTTCTCTCATTCAATTGAATGAGAAAATACAATGAAACAGTATTTGCCACTACCAACACAGTTTACTTCAAACAGGAGTTTCTAAGTGGTGTGAACATGACATTTAAACTTTGACCAGCCAATGGCATCCCTTTATCCCTGACATTACTGCTGATGTGTTTCAAGTCGCATCTCTCTCACTTGGTTAAGCCATGGGAGCTTATGGAGACTGCTATGGGAGACTGAAAACAGGCAAATCTTCAATGCTCACTTGGTTTCCAGACTTTGATCTGACTTTCATGATCTCATTTATTTTCACATCTTACACATTACATGTTGACCTTCCTCTACAGCTTCATCTGACTGACACAGACTAAAACAAGGGGCACAGAATTATGTACACCTAATGTCTCTATGAGGCAGATAAAGGGGTTTGCTCATTCAGAGCTTATCACTTTAACACTGGACTGAAACAGCAGTACCTTAACTGAGAGCAAAAGCTAAGTTTACAATGTATTAGGTTTGGGGAGAGATTCCATAGCAAAGGGAGTGAAACTAAACTATTCTGAAAGAGTAAAACTCATCTGATGGACAGGTAACTGTGTCATTACACACAGGTATGTATCTTTCTATGCCTTCCAGTGTAGATTTAATTCAGAACCCAAAATTTGTAACCTCTTCATTCCAAACTTGAATATTGAATCCCTTCTTCAGATTTAGATCTCAGTTCTGATAAAAATCAGGAGTTTCCAACCAGAGGCTTAGGATGAATTAGACTTTTCATCCCTTTCTCTTTTTGCTCCTTCTTCCTGTTGGGCTTGGAGGCTCTGGGTAGCCTTTCCAGAGTTGCTAGGGACTGTGGCTCCAGCTGATGCTGGGTAACTAAGAAAGTTAAACAGAAAACATTTATTTACAGAACAAAGGTTGATGCAAGAGCCTAGGTCTTTGTCATAGTCAGAAGGAGTATGCAGGGGGAGAGGAAGGGAGAAATTGTGTAAAAAGCCATCTACTAAGAAAAGAATGTTTGATTTGGATCACAGGATGTGATACTGGAGAATGTATTGCATAATTTTATGGCTTGTCCTTATTTGCAATGATTCAGTATCCGGCACTGCTCATCTCGTTTCTAAAAATGGTATTGAAAAGTTACAAAGTATTCAGAGGTGATGGGAATAAGTGAGGAAAGGCAGGAAAAGCACCTTTTCATTTTACAGCCAATAGGAAACACAGTCTGCAGGTTGTCCTATGGGCTGTTGCAGATCACTGGGTCTGTGTCCTTCCCCACTGCCCAAGTGACACTCACCAGGTGAAACCTCAGCTGCCAGAAGCTCATCTTCTCCATGCCAGATTTAAAATCATGATAACTCTTTTCTCATGGCATTTATCTTATAACTGTAAATCAGGGAACTCACAGCTCCTAGTGTAGAGGACAAGACCTGAGGCAGGTGCAATGCTGTGGAACCCATTCCCAAAGCCTCCCCTGTCAACAATAGACCCTGCCTACAGCATCCCTAGCCTCTTTGGAGCCCTGTTCCAAGGTTATTTCTCTTTGCCTCAAAGCAGGTACCCCTGGGACTGACTCCTCCATTGATTATTCCATTAGTGTCATACCCACTTCTTTCTACTCCTGGAAAATGGGCATCACCCAAACTTGCAGGTTTTCACCCCAAAACAACCCTTCTCCCATTTCTGATCTTATTCTGTGCTGATATGGGGAAAGGACACTCAAGACACAGACAGTCCCTTGGCATTGCCCTGCAGAGGCTGCAGCTCCGGCACAGAGCTGTGCTCTCCTAACAGATCTCCTCTTTTCCCCTTTCTGCGGGGCGGGAGGGGAATAGGGGAACGGGTGTGAATATTTGGTTTGGGCTTTTTTTCGGTTGTTGTTTTAAAGAAATTCACCACCAACATCCAGACAAAAACTAGGGAGTATATGTCAGGCTCATTAGGAGTCCAGGGAAGCACTCATCAAACTTCAATATATAGCTAAACTCCTGTTATTTAAGCAAAAGGAGGCCGATTTAAAAACAAAACACCAAAAAGCAAAACACCAAATCGGCAGCCCGCAGCGGTGCTGGGCGGAGACAGACCGACCTCATTCATGGCTTTCTCTGTGAGAAAGGTTCACGTTTTCCCCGTGTCCTCCCTTCCCCCGCACTCCCTTCTCCCCGCCGTTTTAATTTTGTGATTAAGTCAAGTCTGGAGTGGGGAGAACTCCTCCCAGCCGACAGCACCAGGGTACGACCGCCTGTGCTCCCCCAAGTCCGCGGGGCCCCGCGCTGCCCGGAAAACCCCGATTGCTTCATTGAGAAAAAATCGGGCAGCACATGCGATAGATACCGCATCAGCCCCCGCGCCCGGCAGCGGGGCGGACTCGGCTTTCGGGGTGTCTAAGCCACTACCATTATTATCGCTATTATTTTATTTGATATTAAAATTAATACCAACATCTCGCCCCCAGCCGCAAGGGCAATCCCCGGAGAGGCTGGACCTGCCGGAGCTGTGCCGGCGGGGGAGCCGCGGTCAGCACCCCACGGCCGCACAGCGCTGCTCACAGCGGCGCACAGCCCGGGCCCGAGCCGGCGGGCCGCCCCGAGCCCCGGCGGGGCTGCGGAAGGACGTCTCACCTTGTTTACCCCGAGCCGGCGGCGCGGGGGGGCTGCGGGGCGGGCCGGGGCGGGGCGGCCGGGGCGGGGCCGGGCCGGGCCGGGCCGGGGCGGGCGGCGGCGGCGGGGCAGTCGGGCTGCGCGCTGGGCACCGTGCGGGCGTGCGGCGGCCGGCAGCGAGCACGGAGGCAGCCAGCGTCCCCGCCACGTAAGTAGCTGCTGACACGCCGGGGGCAGACGGTGCCTCGGTGGAGGGGAGCGGTGCGGCTACTCCTCTCCTCCCCATGTCCTATCCCCAAGGGAGAAAAAAAATCTCCAAACAAAATTTGCTCCCCGCGTTTATTTTTTTGAGCGATTCCAGTTGACTGCTCCTTACGGCCTTTCGCTTATCGCCCTCCCAGCCCCTGCAGTAAGAACTCGGCCCCTTTTCGGCGCGCCGGTTTTTTCTTTGTGCGTGAACTCCATTAAACGCGGCGAAGGCAGCGAGCCCCCGCTCACAAATCCGCTGTGCAGGGGGAGCGTGGGAGCGCTCTCTGTTCTGCGGTTGCACTTTTTGTTCTGTCGCGACAACGACAGCGCGTTCCTTTCCGCGGGCGCGGAGCGGCTCACGCAGCCCCGCGCTCCGCCGCGCTCCGCGCTGCCGGTGCGGCTCCCCGAGCCTCCCGCCGCGGTCCCGCTCCTTTGTCGGCCCAAGTTAAATGCTCCCTCGCTGTTTCGCGGGGCATTCTCGGAGCGCCCCGGGCGCTAGCGGCGAGGCTCCCGCGCCATCTACAGCCGAGCCGCGGCAGCGCGGCGCGGCCGGGCCGTAGGGGAGCGGAAGGACGGTCCCGCTGCGCACACCGCGTTACCGGGCTTTTGTTGCCGCCCGCGCTGCGCGCCCCGCGGGAGCGGCGGCCGCACTGCCCCGGCCGCGCCGCCGCCCGCCCCCCGGCTCCCCGGCCCCGGGCGCCGCTGCCCCGCCACCGCGCTGCTCCGCGCCGCTGCGCGCCGGCCGGCGGCGGAACAAAGGGCCGCGGGCTGAGCGCTCTCTCCCTGTGCCCAGGACGCGGCGCTGAGGCTGGTCGCCCGCCGCCGCCGCGCTCCCGCTCCCGCCCCCCCCGCCACACAAAGGCAGCCGCAGCTGGACGGGCGAGGGACCGCGCTCCACGCCAGGGCTCCGGTGCAGCGTCTCGGCTGGTCTTCTCCATACTCATGAACATACAAAGGTCAACCCCTATCACGATAGCACGATATGGGAGACCGCGGAATAAAACCCAGGATTTTGAAGAGCTCTCGTCCATACGGTCCATCGAGCCAAGCCAGAGTTTTAGCCCGAATCTAGGCTCGCCGAGCCCGCCGGAGACCCCGAACTTGTCGCATTGCGTTTCTTGCATCGGGAAATACTTATTGTTGGAGCCTCTCGAGGGAGACCACGTTTTCCGAGCCGTACATCTGCACAGCGGCGAGGAGCTGGTTTGCAAGGTAATGCTTCTCCTTGTTCTCCCCCTCCCCGGGTTCTCCCCTGTCGCGCCTGGGTTTCCCGTGTGTTGCAGGAGGGCGAGCACGGCCGTGTACCTCATTTATTGAACGGTGGAGAAACAAAAGGCAGGGACGCAGGATTATAGGCGAATCCTGTAACTTTTCCCTCTCTCCAGACAATGGCCACGTTATAGCGGTGGCCCGGCGCCAGGTCTGCCTTCTATTGGCGGGGGGATATTGTTCTGGAAAGAGCCGTTCTTGAAGTAGGTTTTAACGTGAGTTCAGACCAGGAGAAAGCCTCCTCTTCCCCACACTCACTTTTCAAAATGGAGTAGGGAATCCCCAGCTAATTTTAAGGTGTTGGGACCTGCTGACTTCCTCGATTTTTACCGATCTCAGTTCTGTGCGTTGGGATACGGAAGAGATGGAGAAGTGGGGGTGGGGGCAGATTGCCATCAGCTTTGTCTTAAAAGTGATTTAAAAAGAAAGAAGAACCACAGCTAATTAATCAGCCTGAGCTCCCTCACGGTGGAGGTTGTTTGCAAACAGCATCCTCCCCCATTGCCCAAATGAGCAAGAATAAAACCTGCACACCTACGATTTTTAGAAGTGCAGACAAAATAGCTATCCCACTCTTTGTAGCCTGCCGGCTTTTCTCTGCCTCCTCCCAGTTTGTTCCTGCTATTCAAAGGTGAGCTGTGGGAGAAAGAAATCCACATGCATGCACATCTGTGGAGGGGTGTTTTTCTCTTTTCGAGCTGAGGAAATATTATCCTTTGTTCCCAAATTGTGATTCTTTTTGTCTGTAGTGAGACAGACTTATGTCCAGCAAACTGAAGCGATACCCAGTAGTAGTTTCTATAACTGTGTAGCAAATTGCAACCTTGCAGCACATGCTGCAGTGTTTCTATTATTCCCAAAACGTGGAATTAATGCCATGTGGCAAATTTCTAGATGGAAAAGTAGATGTATTATAGCTTACTAGTATTCCAGGGATTAATAATAGTGTTGCTGACTTTCATAGCTTCTCATACTTGATTCATAAAAAGTTATGGACTAGGCTGTAGCGGAGAAGTGAAAATAATTACTCCTCCTTGCTATTTGTGAAGATTGGAGTTCAGAGGGCAATTTAAATGTGCTTACTGATTGAGTTATAAAAGCTGATGTTAAGGCACTAGGACTTCATGTGATTATTTAGGGGAAAAAAAGCCCATGGCTTTGCAAAGAACTAATATTGCATGCTGAACTGGATGCTTTGTTAGTAAACTGAAACAGAACATGAGAATTTCGAGAATGAAAGCCCAGCTCGATGCAGTAGTACAGTGCTGCACTCTAGGACATTGGCATCTTTTCATGAAATAAACAGATCTCACAAAGCTGCTGCTCTGCATGAAATTCTAGGTGAACTTGCATAGCAAGTGGTAAAGCGGGGGCTATGTGCTTCTTTGTTTCCTGTTTGGTTTGCAGGATTAAGGCACTGTTTTGATAACAGTATGAACAGTATAACTGCAGCTCACAAAGACTGGGCTGTTATTTTTTTCCCCCTTCCATTTAAGCTGTGTGTTTTTGAGCTGATCCTGACATTTGAATAGTATCAGTTTTTCCACATGTGCGAGGCACTACTAGCTGTGCTCCAAAAATACAATCTTAGCCTGGATTGCTAGTTTGTGAGTGTGCAGTTGTCAGTCCTGAACTCGGCTTAATTTAATGTGTGCTTTAAAATGCCTGCAGTGTCATGACAACTATTTGTCAAGTAGCCTCCCGGCAAAGAGAGGTGCTCTCTGGTATCTCGCTGAAGATGCTCGGAGATTGCTTGCAGGAGCGGCGGGCTGGGTAGCAGACACATACTGATGATTCTCAAGATTCATTTGGCTGCACCCACTGACTGTACAGATGCCGCTATTTGCTTCAAGGCTCTGTGGCATCCAAACAATGGTAACTTCTCACTTCCAGTTCCCAGCGAGACCTAAATCAAACTGCAGCTTATTGGACATTTGCTGAATTGAGGCCAGGGATCTTAAAAGCTGGGATACAAAGAAGCCCTTCATAGAAGGTATTTGATACTCTAGCAGTATGATAGTGCTTCCTATCTATCCCCTTTCAAACACAGCACTGGTACATATCCAGAACTACTTATTTAACATAGTCTGAGAACCACAAAATGTAACTAATTTACATTATGATAATCTGGTTTAGGAGAGAATTCTGGAATGCTGTTTTTTCACATGAGGGTTTGAGCTACATGAATATTCCTGCTTAAATTTTATTCTATAGCAGCTGCTTTGTAGAAGAGCCATTCACTTACAATGTAGTCCTTACGAGTTTTGAGATCCAAATGTCAATGAATTCTCCTCTGGAATGAATTGCACACCAGGGATTTCAGCAACACCCCCTCCCCGCCCTGGTTCTGCTTCCCTGGTGCACCGTGTCACCAGAATGCCTCGGTGCTAATCCTCCCCCCGTAAAATGTGCTGGGTCTGTTTGGCAGGCTGCCTTTAAGGTTGTTTTTCCCTGAGCCCGGAGTAAGGCAGCGCAGGTATGGGCTGAGGGGAAGAGGAGGGGGTGTCCCAATTTCTGGGGATTTGGGTCCTCTTCTGTGAAAGGAGTTTATTAGGATTGTGCTCTGAAGCATCAAATGGTGCAGGTTTTGAAGCCTCAGGAAAATTTTGATTGAACTGTATCTTTCTTGCTCAGTATTTAAAGGTTTTTAAAGCTTTAGAGAAAGCAGGGAGATACTTGCTCCTCAGAGAGGGTACAAATATACCCACTGTCGGAACACAAATACAGAAAGGAAAAAAAAATTGCAGTTGAAAACAGTGGTCAGAGAGCTAGACCAATTCTTCATATTTTTATTTCATTCAAAGGACACATGACTACCTTAAATTCTTTTTTACCAAAGTAACAAAACACTCACGAGTAGGTTACATATTAATCAAGTTTTTATGCTGGTGGAAATGCTAATACTTGCTTTGCAGTCCTCTGCAGCAGGTATAATTAAAAAAGAAATCACTCCTATCGGTACTTTGCTCGTAGTCTCCTTTAGCACACTGACTTCTGTTGTTCTCAATGAAGTCTTTCATTTTCTTGTAATGTGGTCTTTTCTCAATTGACTCAAATACTGATTCATTCGTCATCACTAGATTATAGTAACTTTTTATATTTGGGTTTCCCAGCAGCTTTTTTAATTCTTACAGCTCATTCATAAGATCAGTGATAACATACTTAGCAGTAAAGGGACACTTTGCTTTTAATGGAGCACTTGATTGAAATGCAGAGAGTTCAGGGTGGTTTTGTCTTTGCCTTTTGAAGGGTGTTTGTCTGTGCTCCAACAGGCAGAGCTATTTCCCGAGTAGTCCTTCTGATCTTATAAACAGCCATTGTGGAACTGAGACTTGGAAAGTGAAAGTGACTTTGCTGTTTTTCAGAGATGAAAGAAAGGCAGGAAGTAAACAGGAATAGCAATAGATGATACTTTAAGCTTGAAAATCTTTAAGGCTTTAATGGGTTAATAAAATGAAAAGAGGCAGGCATGTGTATCAGGGTGGATTTAATGTGACAGCTTCTCTCAATACAAAGATACTGGCTGTATTTTTTGAGTTTATTTGGATGGAAAATAGAAAAGAAACACTCTTCCTTTTGAGTACTGCCCTTCTACATCATTGGTCTTCACAGCATAATTTAGGTTGCGTTCTGGATTTGATCAGGTGTTAGCTAATGTGACTATGCTTGCTGCCAGTTTTGAAGACTAGCCTTTCCTGTCAAGGTTACATGTGTCTCTGTGTGGGTTTGTACAGCCTGCTTTGTCTTGTCCTCAGTGCCGTGAGTTTGTGACATCCTGTTTACATCGGTGCAGCTTTCAGCAGCGACATAAATTGTACTTAGAGATGGTTTTGTTAGCAGAATCAGATGTACCATGACTTCACTGTCCTTCATGTCACTAACCCTGGCTTTACTGTCATTGTTCCTGCAGGTGTTTGATATTGGCTGCTACCAGGAGTTATTAGCACCATGTTTTTGTCTGCCTGCGCATAAAAATATCAACCAAATTACTGAAATAATTCTTGGGGAGACAAAAGCGTATGTGTTCTTTGAAAGGAGCTATGGGGACATGCATTCCTTTGTTCGTACCTGCAAGAAGCTTAAGGAGGAGGAGGCAGCCAAACTCTTCTATCAAATAGCTTCTGCTGTTGCACACTGCCATGATGGTGGACTGGTACTGCGAGATCTCAAGCTGCGAAAGTTTATTTTCAAGGATGAAGAAAGGTAAGAGTCTCCCTCAGTTTACAGCTGGGAGTGCCTGAGGTCAGATGGAGTTGCAGGACATTGCACCCTTTGCTTGTAGTACACTTTCTTTTCCTCTGCAGCCTGAGCGTGGGATGGATGTGCCATTTTACCTTCTGGCTTAGGTGTTGGAGCAAAGCAAGTACAGAGCGCTGTTTGCATTGGTGCTTGGCCTCTGCCTCTCCACCTAGAGGAGTTTCCTCTTTCCTAATGGGGAGATGTCTCCTGCAGGAAAGGTCTGAAAGGGTGTCTGGTGTAAGAGCTGAGTTACCATAAGGGCTGCTGGTGTTAAGAGGATCCAGTATATGTTAAAGAGGACTGGGGGCTGAAATGGCTCATTCTAGTGAGCAGGTGTAGAGAGGAGGAACAGTCAAGTGTTTAGGACTGTTCTGAGGACATCTTGTTTTCCATGCTGGGAGGGTGTGGAGGCTGCTTGTAAGAGTATTTATGTGATCACTAATTGTACTTAAACTGAAACTGCCTTGCACTGGGGGGGCTTGTTTGTGATATCAGCTGTTGCCCTTGGGGAACCACTGTTTCTGGTTTGTTTTTTTTTTTTTTAATAATATCTCCTCCCAATACACCCTCCTGTGTAAATGATTTGGGGAAAGAGTGTGGGAAGACGGGGAAGGAAGTAGCACTGGATGCTCTGGGCATATTGTTGAAGTACTCTTTCTGATGTGGAGCAGTGGCTGTACTGTTGTACCTGTGGAAATCTCCTATCCCTTTCCTCGAGTTTACCAGTCTTCTTGTCTTGAATGACGAATTCATTTGCAATTTCCACATAAGGTATCAGAGCAATAAATAGCGTCAGAATAATGTCAGGCTTTCACAGAGTGGTTAAATTGGAAGATGACCATTGAAAAAAACCCAAACATGTAAACAGGAGGAGAGCCTGCCCTTGTGCTTCTTCCTGTATTGTTAGAGGATGGGGAAATATTGTGTCCTTTTAATTAAATGCTAAAAATTGTCTGAAAACTTGTTCAAACTGCTGCAGAGTGAAATGGATGTTCTGGAGAGCTTTGTTAAAAATAACCAGTGCATATCAATTCTGTTTGGGGGAATTACAAGCAACAGCTAAATTCTCTTGAGTTCTCCACAGGCTCAGGAAGTTGGTGATCTAAAAATTAGAAAAAACTAACACACAATTCATTCAGGAAAGAAAAGTTCCTGGTCTTAAAATAAAAATGACATCATAAAGATGACCATCTATCCCATTTAAATATTCTCTGCTTGCAAGCTGAGTTTTGCAAAATAGGCTTCTCCTTTTAATCTATTTCCAAACTGAAAAATAATAGATATTTTCACTTCTTAATTCAATTCAGACGATTGTCTGCAAAGCATTTTTCTTCTGCAGCCCAAAGGTCCGATTGCCTCCTCATGTTTTTCAAATAAAAAAGCCTGAAATTAAATGAGCTTTATGTCTATTCATAGAGCAAAGCAGAACAGGTAAACTGCACTTCTACAACTTTTACTCCCAGTTTAATAATTAAGCACCACTGTAGAACCTCTGATGCAGATAAGAAGGAAACTTGTGCAAAATAGTTGAGTGAGGGATTGTTCTCTGTTGTAGCTGATAACGTCCTAATGTTAAAGTGTTTTTTTTTTTCCTGGGGATATATGTAAACACGTGTGGTTTTGCATGAGAAGCAGCACTTGGAAGAGCTCGTCCAAGGGAAGGCAGCATGAGCTCAGAGCAGTGCAGTGGGAGCAGATGTAGGCCTGTGCTGAGTGCTGTTGAACTTCTACCCTGCTGCTTACGAGGAGCTGAATGCAAGGAGGCACAGGGCCAAATGCTTCAGCCACCCAAGAAAAGTGGTGTGTACTGTAATAGCAGTGTTGGCTTTTATGAATGTTTTAAACTTAGCTGTTGTCTGCAAGATGACACTGTTACACTCAGTTTTAAGCATTGTCTTCTAATTATACAATAATTCACTTTAAAGGTCAAATAGGACTTCTGGTTATTTTTAAGATAATCATAATGCGGTTTTCTTCTGGATGTAATGTTGGTTTGTAAGTAGGAAGGTATTCTAATCCTTTCTCTGCTAAATAAACAGAGATGCAATAATGTGAGATAGAAATAGAACCAAACAGCAGTGACTGCCTTTTTTCACATCCTCTGATCATCATACTGTAATCAGTCATCACTTTCAGTCTGCTGCTGTATTTAGAAATGAAAAATCTTCCTGGTCCTCCTGAGTTCACAGAGGTGGTGTTGGTGTGTTGCTTCTTCCCTCGGAGCTCCCGTGTGTCTGAGGATGCTGCTGAGGATGCTGTGTGCTGAGCAGTCCTTGAGGAGCTGCCTCAGCAGCAGGGCCTGGCACATGGGTGCTGCACCATCTCTTGCTCTCTGGTGCTCGTAATGAGCCAGAGAGGGAGAGAAGAGATAAAATTGATGTTTTGAGAAGTGTGTGTGAACTCTCCTGCTGTGCGTCTGCTCTTCAGTGGAGCTCTTTCTTAGTAGTTCTTTTCCTATTTCTTTAAGGCTGTTTTTCTGCAGTTCATTTTAAGTACTTACCACTTCGGAACTTCCTCTTCTTGAAGACTCTCATGGCTTTTATTTTGGTAGAAGAAAAGATGGGAAATCCAGGCAACACATGAATGGAAAACTTGGTGCTTTTAATTTTTTTTTTAGTAAGATGCTCGTCTGCTGTTAGTTGAGAGCTGCCAGAATGGAGGAGCCAGAGGGAATGTGAAGGTTATGGAAATAGTTCATTTGTTTTAAAAAGAAAATCAATTTTAAAGCATTTCTTAGTACATCTTCTTTCATTGATCCTGATGAGATCCTGGTAGTTCAATAGAAAAACAGAGCTCCTGAAGTTTGGCATGTGAGTGCATACAGTGTTGAAACTCTTTTCTACCCCATTCCCATTATCTGAATTACAGCTGGAATTTGCAATGATTTGGGCTCTGATCTAGCAGCACCATGGGTGCTCCTTGCTTCAAATTGATGTCCCCACTAGAAATGTGTGTTATTTGGATGTTGCAAATCACAGTGCCTTGGGATGTTTCTAATGAACTGGGAGGTAAGAAGGTGGAATAAAGTATTGTTGTAGGCTGGTAGCACTGAGCATTTTGTAGGGGTCCTAATTGTACTAGAGGTGTTCTCTTCATGTGCTAAATCCATGACAGACTCTTATCATGTCTTACACTATGGCACGTGTGTAAATACATCAGCATTTCAAATGAAACTCAGAATTCCGTTGTGGAAACAGAAACAATTTGTCTATGTTTCAAGGTAATTTATAGTTTCTTTATATCCTGAACTGTGGGAAGTTTGAAGATAGGGTAAATTGCATTCCATGAAAACGATGTGTGATGTTGCTGCATGGGTTTTTTGTTTTGCATAAAAGGTAGTGCAGTGGTGGTTTTTAGGGGGAAGTGTGTCTGTGGATCCTTTTGTAAGCTATAGGTGAAATAGCCAGTCTTGTACTATCGAAATTTCAGAGTTAAACTCCATAAACCTGCAGCTGATTTTGATGAAGCAGAAGTTCTAAGACAATACAGCATGGTTGGAAATGTTTTGTAAGACTGGGTTAGCAAGCAGCAGCACTCTATTAAATGAGTGCAGTGGCTTCCAGAACACTGAAAATACAGAAAACAACACTGACTTGCCATGCTGAGTCTCAACAGACTTGCTAAAGTACCTCTAAGATACTTGAACACTTCAAAAACTGTCCTTGCACTTCAGAATGAAACTTGAATCCAAAACAGTGGATGACCTACAATAAAACTTGTATGTTTTCTGCTTCCGTCCATGTTGTTAAATATTTTTTATCCTGGGTATTAAGCCAGGTTGGTGTTGATGTTATGAGGTTCTGGCTTTTGAGTATTTTATCTGTGTTCATGGCATGGTATTTACCATTTTTTATGTACAGCCTGTTTTCACAGTAGGCCCTTGGGCAGAACAACCATGCCCTTCTCCTAGCTGGTGTCCCATAATGATGTTGTAGAACAGGCAGATTTTTTTGGGTTGTGCTAAAAATAGTGCTATACACAGTATATAGCTAATAAAGCAGTTCATCAGTCTGATACATAGCAGATGCTTTGAGAAAGAGCCATCTGAAAGATCTCAGAATTAAATGAAGCATTTCTGTGTTGGTTGTTTCAATGGTTTGCTTAATACAAGAACATTTCTGCTGTCAGGGAATTATTAATTTCTTTAGTGTGTTTTTAAGCCTTTAATTATATTAAAATATTAGCTGTCGTAATATTTGAAGCTTAAAGACCTTGTACATTCATCATACTTGTTGAAGGGAAAATTAAAATAATTTTGGTGTTTAGATATTGTAATTTTCCTCTATTCTTTGCGTAAATATGAGGCAGGTGGGATTCAATAAAAATAAACAGGATTTGACACTTTTTGCTCTATGCCAGGGGAATGCAGCCAGTACAATACACTAATTTAGAAAGCTTGTGTTAGCATAATGTATTTACTTGGTGCTCTTAGAATATTCTTTCCTCTTTAATTTCTCAACTTTGAGTGGATGATGCTTTAACATGACCTAGTTATGTTGTTTGCAATCCTCATGATACAAACCTGATCCCTCAAAAATAGAAGTGAATATACCAATCTTTTTGCATGTAGACCTTTCATTTTCTTATAGTTAATAGTAAGCTTTTCTCCCCAGCATTTGTCAGATTGTAATGTGGTCAGCAGCTTTTTTATCAATGTGTTAGAATTTGCTGTTACCATTACAATTCTATAGAAAACATGTAAGTTAATGCTTTCCTTAGTCCTAGAAAGAGAGTCCTAATGTGGAAGAAAATCAGACAAAATGGGACTGTTCTTAAAATACTTGAAGATTTAGAAATAAGAACAGTCTTCATCTGTTTTGTCATTTAAGCACTATGCACTACAGGGCCATAGGGTCAAAGAGCAGAAGTTAGTCAGTAGTGGAGAATCACAGGTCAGATTTCAAACCAGAAATTATTGTTCTTAGAATATGGGAGGAAGGCAGATTTCTTAATGGACAGTAAATCTGCTGTGAGGCTTAGGGTAGAAGATGAAGTGGTTGCACAACTGTTTTTCACAGGAGGGTTCATGCCCCCTTTGCCTTTATGTGGTTTGGTTACGAAGTCTCTGTTCTCTCACCATGTTCCTGGGAGCAACACTTGCATTTGTTTGGTGTTTGGTGCCCTTCCCAGTGGAATGGAAGAGGGAGGCTGTCTGCAGGTGGTGAACATCACACCCGCCCTGTGAAGTGCATAAATCTCCCCCTGAGGGTGTAGATTGTCATACAGGGTAATTATTGTGCCAAAGGGTATAAATTAATGCAAAAGCCAGGGAAGATTTGGATGCTGTCTGGCCCTGGGATGATGATGGGAACTCCAATGGACCTTGAGTCACTTCGAGACCTTTCAGTGAGACCATGACTGTCAAGAACCATTGGTGTTGTACCCAGCACTGGAGTTTGCAGGAGGTTTTACCCCTGGACTGTCTGTGGTTCATAGTAGGTTCTGTAGGTTCATTGTCTTCTTCACTCTCCCTGTTCAGGCAGGATGCTGTGCTATGTGTTGGCTGTCATGCCAGTCATGGGTGGTGCCTCTCCTGGGATACCCATCATTTGGGGTTAATCCCTGTGAAAGGTGCTTTGTAGTCCCTGGGAGTAGATGTGTCTTAGGACATCTTAAATTCAGTTCAACAGCTGGTCCTTTTGGAGACTTGGAAACTCCATCCACAGACTTGCTGCAAAATGGTCCACATTGAGTTATGAGTGGAGACTGAGGGTATCAGTGGATGTCTGTGCTGGGGTGAGAAAGGCAGGCAAGAACCCAACTAGTCACAGCAGCAGTGGATTGTCAGAGTGAAATTCGGCTGCCTTCTCTTCTAATTGTCCTTTTTATCACGCTGGGAGATTACTTCAGGCTTGGGAGGGAGAGAAAGGTGGGAGATGTTAAACAGCAGCCAACCTGTGATGTATTTAGTCTTGAGCACCTGCTTTTCTAGTAGATGTGTCTTGCATGGAGACAGGATTTCAGACATTTGAGCAAAAGGTTTTCAGTAAGGTTGTGAGATAATGTCATGGCTTTGCCTTAGAGACGTTGAGCACTCATCATAGGCTCAGAAAGTGCAGGGCTATTTTCGCAACATGAAATTACGTTAAAAAAATAAAGTTGTGGTGTTCTTTCCCTGTGGAGTTTCATCATGCATTGTATCAGAAGACCTAGAAAAGATGGGGAACACAGCACATGGTTGACAGCACAGTCTTTAAGAATTCTGATCTTCAATGTGATGTAACAAGATAAAAATGAGGTGGTGAAGTAGCTGCCCTGAGCCAGATTCTTACCAAAAAATTGATTACTTAGGGTATTGTAACCGAGCTCCTCTGTGGAAGGATCTGCTCTGGATTTTACAGCCTGCACCCCAACACATGCATCACTACCTACCCACTCTCTGGGGAGCATGTTAGGCAATAATGGCATGGAAGAAATGAAGTATATGGCATACAGGACAGGCTGTTCCTGGCAATCCTATTTGAGTGTTATAAAGCTGAGGTCTTTGGGGCACCAGCCCTTTCTGGAGGTGAGTCAGAGCATTTTTAAGTGGAAGTCGGTAGGAAAAAAAACTAGACCATCTTAAAACAAGTTAAAAGCTCTAAGTTGCTGGGTTCTGCACGTCACGGGGGTGCAGGCAGGGCTGACTCTTAGCATCCTTGCAGAGGAAGGGTGGGGGAGATGCAATTTTTAGAGGCTTCCTTATTGTGCGGAAGTACCAGAGAAGGAATCTCCCCTTAGGAACAAGATTCATCCGGTAAACCTGTGCTGCCTGCAAGTCCCAGTTGTCTTTTGAAATATATCCTTGAGCCTGTTTTATTATGCAAGAGACTATCTAACAGCTTTTGTGCAGAGTTTGTTTTTTTTCTTCCCTGAAGTTGTGTAGGATACTGTGTGGTGAACACCCATGCTCTGTGCTGTTGCAAACTGGACGGGGATCTGTTGGTGAAAGGAGCAGGATTTAAATTGATGGCCTAACATTTGCCCCTGCTCCTGTGTGCCTTTCTGCCCCCAAGGAGATTGGGTAGTTGTGAGTTCAGAAGGAGTCTTTGCACCAAAGCTGCAAATCATCTGCCTGGGGTTTCATTACCGCCTTCCCTGTCTCGCTGGCTCCCTGATGGCAGCCTACTTCTGTGTTATTTAGGAGAGATTCTCTCAGTTACAAAAAAAATTTAAAAATCGATTAGCAAAAGATTACTGCTTCTAGTGTTGAGCTGCCCTTTTATTTTTTTTGCTTCTTTGTGACTCTAATTGTGTGCATGCTCTTCTCATCTTTATGATGGGGTGTGAGCAACTGACCTCGATTAAATGACCTATAAATTACTGGCCACCTAGGAGCAATCCCTGCAGAGGCACTCAGGACATTGGCTGCCCTGGTCCACTGGGCAGTCAATGGCTTGAGTGCCTCTGCCTAGGGAAAGACTTTCCTGGCCTGTCAGAGTAATATTGAAATATGAGATATTGCTTGGGTGCTTTTAGTTTTTACTGTTAAAAGCACCTTTAGAAATTGCTGGTTTATATTTATCTGCAATTGTGTTAAAAAATGGCAGTTCAGATGGCAATGATGTGTTCTTCCTGATCTCTGGAGTCTGCTGCATAGAACCTATAAATCTGGATCTTCTAACCTGACCTAAGCACCAATTGGATGGTGTATTTGGAGTGTCCGTAGCAGGATGGTTCCTTCAGTCTCTTCCCAAAGCAGCTGATTTGGCTGTCATATGGGGAGTGTTACTGTGCAAAAATTGTGTCTGGCCTTCCCAAAATGGGATGGTTGGCTCAGCTGTTGTTCAGGTATTATTTCTCATACAGATGGCTTTGGGGACAGACTAGAGGCAACTGCTTTCATTGATTGAGGTGCAGGCTCCTTTACTACTGACTGCTTATTCACTGCAGTGAAGATATTTTCTTCTGAAACATTCAGGCTATCAGTTATCTCTGCTTTAAATGTTAAAGATTTTTTTTCTCCTGCCTTGTGAGTTTAGAGCCCTCTGAGTAATTCCACTGATTTTATTTGCTTTTGGAAACCAAGTGTGAATGCTGGATTCTTACAGTCTGGTTTGAGTGTCAAAAAGCAGGATAGCAATTTGCTGGTAGTCCCGAAGCTCTACAGGGAAGAATAATGTGAATCTGTTGGAAAAAAAATATGGACTGTGCAAGAAAGGCAGAGGTGAGTGCTAACTCAGAAGGTTGCTTTGGAGAATCTTCTGGAAGACATTTAATTGATTAGGTTTTGCTACATTACTGGAGCAAAGTCTGAATGCAGTCAAGTAATGAATGGCATATTGATAAGAAACTCAGAGTGGTATTGTTTTTCATGGGTTTCCCTGACGGTTTCTATGGGGACAAAGACGCATTTCCCGTCCGAGTGCTGCTGCTGCCCTCTGATTGCACTTCTGTGGTTTCATTCACCAGTAATGGGAAAGCATTCATAGGCAGAATAGCTTCCCCTTTTTGAAGAGCCATGATTCAGGCTTGTATTTTTTTTTAATGCATTAAACTAATGCAGTGTTTTATCAATGATCCGATAGATGCATAACACTCTTTTTCCATGTACTTATTCGAGGTCTGCATTAAAACTTGAAATTATGTATTGTAATTACGTAAGCGTTGGCAAAAGTCTTTGTTGCCCTACAGTATGTGTACAGAGTGAGTCTCATCCGGCTGTGGCAGGAGCTTACATTTGAACTTTGGGGATTAATTTTGTTGCAACTGTTTGTCAAGCTCAAATGCTGATGCTTTTGGAAAACTTTTTTCTCTTGTGGAGATCCTTTAGCTGACTGATGTGAGTTAATTATTTAGAGAATGAGAGGTTTTTAGAGAACTATTTTGTTTGTCCTTTTTCTTCTCTGTGATGGGAGGCACTTCAAAGTTGACTGTGATTTCACGCCTTCATGTTTGGATTTTTCTCCCTTTGCCTTAACAAATGTCAGATTCTGGGTTGTCCAGTAAACCTGCAGTTGTATACACTCCTCCACCCTTTTCTGTGGAGGTTCTGTATTCTCAGAATCGACTTGTGGTTTTCAGGGTCTGTTGTTGGCTTTTAGTCCTTTTCTTGGGTATTTGATTTGTGTGCTTTCTGAGAGAGGCATGAGGGGGAGAGATTGCTTTTCATTCAGCATGTCTCTATATTTCTCTGTACTTGGACTTTCCTGTTTTACCCATTCCCCTCCACACTGCCTGCCTGTTGTCCCCTCCCCTAAAAAAAACCCCGAAAACCAAACTCAAAAACCTCAATGGATTGCAGGAATCAGAGCTCTTTTAGCCAGTGCTTGAAATGCAGAGTAAGGGAAGAGCAGCAGAGCTGGAAGCTGTGTCTCGCAGAGCTGGGGTGCTGTGCACTGGGAAATGGCAGCTCCTGAGCCAGGCTGCTCCTTTTGGATTGCCTGGGGAGACGTGAAGGGACTGTTAAAGGGGAGTGCGAGCTGCTGTGCACACCTGCGCAGTACGGCTGTGCAGACTGCCCTCGTCTGTGAGGCTGAGGTGGTGAAATCATCTGTCAAACGGGCTGCACTGGCTCTGCCCAGCCCACTCCTGGCTGGTGGTGAGGGGTGCTGGCAGAACCACTCTGTGAGCTCTTTCTATTGCCAGCTGTGTCAAAGCAGACAGCCCTTCCCATCCTCCTGTGCTCTCCTTGCTGCGTGGATGGAAAACCTGTGTTGTCATCTACTGCAAAGACAGCAGACTGTACAAAGGAAACCAGGAACACCCGGGTTGTGCCTGGGTGTAACTGGGACAGGAGAAGGCTGTACTGAGGCTGTGCAGCTGGCAGTGCGTGCTCAGGGGATGCAGGCCCTGCAGTCTGCCAGGGAAATGCGTGCCTGCTGCTGCAGAGCACTGCCTGTTTGCAGAGGAGCCATTTCACCATTGCACCTTGCACGCAGGGGAGTTTCTGGCTGAGGGTTTGGGGGCTGACCAGGAGGAAGAGGACTGAAGGCTGTGTTTTTGTTTAATTTGGGACCTTTTGTTTCCTCAAAGCCTGTCAGCTCGGCAGGATGAAAAACCTAGGTTGAGTGTTTTCATTTGCCCACAGCTTACAGAGGAGCTGGCAGATAAGGGCCAGCTGTTGTTCCATTTGCTTACTGAAACAAAACTCGCTCTTCCGTGTGGAAGCTGCAGCACCTTGCAAGGAAAGCAGGATGGGGATATGGCTGTTGTGTGCTGCTTCTGTTTTATTATGAAGAAATTATTTCTTCTCCTGGAAAAAAATACAATTTTTTGACACACCTTTCAGTCTGTTCTCTGTGGTTTTGTACTGTGTCTGTTGTAGGAAATGAGAGATTAGGGAATTCCAATAATTTTATGTAATATAAAAGCTTCTTATTGAACTGTTTTTCTAAAGTCTTTGGCAAGTCCCAGAAATGTAAAATAGGATAGGAAAGTAAACAACGTTTCCCTGTGTTGTTGACACTGGGATGGCAGGCGAGTGTGTGTGTGGGGGTGAGCTCCCTCCTGGAAGCTGTTTATAAATAGCCTGCTCTGCCCCACTCCGTGTGTGTGCTCTGCTTCTGTTAGTTAGCAGGAGCGAGTCGATGCCTTCCTGTCTGGCAGTTCAGTGACTTAATGCATGTTTGAGTATCTGGCCCCACTGTTTTATTGCTACACATGCTTTTCTATGGAAAAACTGAGGTGGGCAATGCAAATGGAACCACAACTCATGTCCCTGCCTTCCCTTTCATTTCCTCTTCTCTGTTCTGTGCCCTCTTTGGCATGTTTTCTTTCCTCTGGGCGTTTCTCCTTGCTTCTCTTCCTGCGCTGTGCAGGTGTGGGAATGTGTCAAAGTTGAGCACTGTGAAAAGACTCTCCTCAAGTCACTCTCCTGTTGTGGACCCTCTGCTTTGTGTACAGAGCGAAATTTCTGTGGTCTTGGTAATTGCAGTTAGGTTTTTCCTTGCAGCCCGCTTCCTGTGTGGTGCATTGCTGCTGTATTGTTTGAGTGCTAATGAGGGGGTGTCCATGGCCAGAGGTAGTGTTGGATGGCAGTGGTAATTAATGTGGAAGCAGGTGTGTTGAGCAAAGCCTGTCAGCACCGAACTGGAGGAGCAAAGACTGGCATGTGTCAGGGGAGAAGGAGCTGCCCTGACACACTGTGCTTGGGAGCCAGGTATTTGGAATTCTTATTTATGACTTCCTCATTTGGGGCATGTTGCCAGAGGGGCTTTCACCTCTGCTAGTAAACGTATTTAGCTGTTGAAAAGGTCCAAGTGTCATGAAAGTTTATGGCATAGTTGCTTCTGGAGTACTCCATGGAGTAAAATGCTCTTCTGTTGGTTCAAAAAAGATAGGGCTGAGCTGCCCTGGAACTAAGTCTAAGCCAAAGCTGGCCCAGATGTCTTTCACAGCTAAGCTCAATCAATGTTGTCTTCAGCAAACATTTAAGAAACAAGGCTCTCCTTGTCTATTTTAATGCCTGTTAAATTACGTGCTTTAGTCGAGAGATGCAAGTTCTGCCTTCTGGGATGAAGTTCAGTCCCTGTGTGTGAATGTCTGTGGTATGGGAACAGGGCCATGAGAGAGGGCTGAGAGTGATCGTAACAGACCTGTGGGGTTGAGGGCAGTAATACCCAAAACTGACCCCAAATCATAGAAAGGAAAATCTGCACTACTGCTAGGTTGCTCTGCCATCCCAAGGCCCTGGACAAGCCCTGTTGCATTGTAGTGACTCTGTTCTCAAAACCATCCTTTGCTGGGAAATAGTCTAAAGGGTACTTGGGTAAAGGGTAATCCTTTGGATGCCTCCAACAGGGACAGAATTTTAAATATAGATACAAAGCCTAGCAGTGAGAAAGGAAAGAAAGGTTATGTTCATCTAGTGCTGTGACAAGCAGCTCTGCATCGTTTTTTCTGCTCCTGTGTGATACCCGTAAGAAAGGAAAATTCTCTTGCAGAGATAATTACTGCAGCACAATGACAAGTTCACAGTGCTTTGCAGGCAGCAGGAGTTTGCAGTCTAGATAAGGCATCCCTGTCATCTCTGCAAGTCCTTTGCCAGCTTCTCTGTTCATTCCAGTGTGGGGAGCTCCTCTGGCTCAGCTGGGTAGATAAGCTTGCTGTTAATCTTGGCCTTCAGCTCACCTGATCTCCCTTTGCCCAAAAGTCTGAAATCTCTTAAAGTGTTCATTCTTAATTTTTCTTAGAATTGCTGGGGCAAAGGAAAAATGTTAGTTGGTCAGAGGGATCATTTAGGGTCAAAGTTACCATTTTATTACTGTTAAACCTTGTGGAATTACAGGTTACAGAGTGGCTTTGCCAGCATGAAGGTGTCAAAATAACCTTGTGTAGTTAGGACTGGGTTTGTATTTGGGAATGAATCGTACATGGGTAGGTTAGAGTGCATCCAGCTCAGAAAAGGTCTTGAGGTTTTTGTCCCCTTTTGGAAATGATGTCTATGTGAAATTAACCAAAAGCATGAATATGAATATGGAAGTTCCTTTTCTCTTTTTAAGAGATAAACTTATTAATGAGTTTACTAGCCATGACTGTATTTGAAATCCTCTAGCTGTATGTGTGACAGTATTCCCTATATATCTCTAATATCTCTAACCAGTATGGAAGAAACAGTATCAAGTTATCTGGAACAACTGCTGTGAGTGGGACTTTAAACTGATGCACTTCTGCAATTGTCAAATCTTGTAGAGTACGACTATTATAACCATGTAATTGCAACAGCCAGAATTTGTGTTTGATGTTTGCTTGCCTTGATAGTGTTCTGTTGTTTTTTTCCCCCCACAGGACCAGAGTGAAATTGGAAAGCCTAGAAGATGCTTACATTTTAAGAGGAAATGATGACTCTCTTTCTGATAAGCATGGATGCCCAGCCTATGTGAGTCCAGAGATCTTGAACACAAATGGCAGCTACTCTGGCAAAGCAGCGGACGTGTGGAGTCTAGGTGTCATGCTTTACACCATGCTGGTTGGACGCTATCCTTTCCATGACATTGAGCCCAGTTCCCTCTTCAGCAAGATCCGTCGAGGGCAGTTTAACATTCCAGAAACTCTATCCCCTAAGGCAAAATGCCTCATACGTAGCATACTGCGTCGAGAGCCATCAGAAAGGCTGACTTCACAGGAAATTCTGGACCATCCATGGTTTTCTACAGATTTTAATGTATCGAATTCAGGATATGGTGCTAAGGAAGTATCAGATCAGCTGGTGCCTGACGTCAACATGGAAGAAGACTTGGACCCATTCTTTAACTGAGCACAAGGACTGGTGTTCAGAAGGTACACAACCTGGAGATGGACACATGAAGGAGCCCTTCCTGACCGCGTTCAGTCACATCCTGCATCAGCCTAGCTTGGTAGCAAAAGACACTCAGAGGTCCTTGGATTGAGAAGGAACCTCCACAAGGAGCTAATATAACAAATGTAGCATGGGGACAGACTGGGGGGGCGGGGGGAGCTTGCTATCAGGTTAGATTGATTTGGAGGAGAAAAGGCAGCATGGAGCAATTGTAGCTTCTCACCTTTTTGGAGCCAAGGAGACTGCACATGCCAATTCTGGTGCAGCTGTATCACTCCTGTTTCTGTTTCATTAAAAACAGTGGTAACTCACAACAAATAGAAACTTTTTTGCCTCAGCTCACATCTTGGCATCGCACTGTTAGATATTTAACTTCAGCCATTATTCAGGGAAAATACAATTGGCTAACTTTTTTAATCAGATGTCTAATAATTAATGGGATTAATACAAGAAAAAAATTAGGTGCACAAAGACGGACATGAAAAGTGGGTGCTAAAAACAAGCAAAATTTCAGTTCATGTCTCTTGATAGCTATTTTCAAGTCATTTCTTCTAAATAAACTACTTAATATTCTTGTCAGGAAATGACATTTTAATGCTTTGTTCCCTTAAGGGGAAGTAACTGTCATTTAACAGGCTGTTCTGTTTTGTGTCGAATGGTTTGTTGCAGGAAGCTATTATAACTCGAACTTCCAGATGCATTACTGCTATAATAGGGGAGAAAAAAGAAAAAAAGAAAACTGTATAATTTTTTTTTTAAAGATATGAGAATACTGGCTTCCATATCTGCCATGCTGCACGTATATGACTAGAGAGGGCAGAAAGCCCTTAACAGTGTCTTCATCTGAGAACCAATCTCTTCTTTACTGACTAGCCCATGTGTAAATAGAGGGCTCTTTATTATTGAGGAAGAGTATTGTGGGTTTTTTTCTTTGAATTCCTTTAAACTTGGGAAATGAATAGTTTGGTTTTCATTTTTGCTTATGTCCAGACTAAGAAATAAGAGGGTATTAATAAGCTGAACATTTATATTACAGATATTCCTCTTGAAACATACACAGTAATATGCACCTTTTGTATTGTCAAGACTTATTCTATTTATTGAAGAAAATGTCACAGTAGTGATGTATTAAGCCAGTACTTCAATTACGGGTTGACTTGGGATGACATGTTACATGCTGTAGTTAACACACTTCTTTTCTGTTCAGGTATTTCTGTCCCTAAATAACTTTTTATTTAGCTTCTTTTTTTTTTTTTTTTTTTTCCTAGATAGCTTTATTTGATTTAGACTGGCAAATGTTTTTATTACTGCTTTTATATTGCTGTATGATATTGAAATCTCTTGGCATAAATATTTGTGTTTCCAGTACCTCAGTTGTTCTGATATTACTGCCTGTATACGTTTTGTGAAGTGGTCATGTTTTTTGGGTAGGTACATGTGGACTCTGTAGTATGTAAATGTTACTTGAATTTGTGCTTAATTATAGTATGTGGCATGTGCGTACAGCTACTTGGCATTTGACGTATGGATGCTATTTGCCTGCCTTGCAGGAAAGTTATGGTCCCACTCTCAAGAGGATGTTTCACAGTTCTTTATCAAGAGACAAAGCTAGCTGCAGCTGACCTGCCTTGGTTCTATTTTGGTAACTAAGAATATAAAGGAGTAATGTTTTTACACTCTGAAGATGGTGCTGTGTCAAGAAGGACTTTTTTTTTTATTTTCTAAGTACCTTATAGGAGGAAAGATTGGTGATGTGCATGGTGGGGTTTTACTGCCTCTGGTGCTTTGTCATGTATTTGGTTTAATGTTTTTGTCCTAATCTCTTCAATAAATAAAATTGTGCATATTTAACTAAACTTCAGTGGTGAACAGTGTTCTTACTGAATGTCTGAGGTACTGCAGGAGTTGACTCTGTTAGGATTGTTCAGCTGGTATTTTTTGTGTTGGTGACAAGCTCTTGCCTAGTCCTGTGAGCTTACACAGGACTTGTTAAGAGAAAACCTAACACTTATATTTATTTATAAGGAAACACTGTAAGCCTTTTCATCCAAAATTTTACCATTTGCTATGAATAAAACTGGCTTTTCTTTTCTTTTGGCTTGTCCCTGCATCTTACCTAGCCCAAGTACCTTTTTCAAGAAGGGTATTGAAATGGGCTGAGAACTTTGGTGGTGGGAGGCTCTTTGGCTGATGAAGAGATAAATCAAAATGAAGTGAGCTGTTATTTGCACTTTCCAAAATCCCAGAGCAATGTGCATCTTGCATTTGCACCTCGCTCCCAGAAAGGATGGATCTGAATTAACACCTCCTAATTCAATTTTATTTAAGGCCAGATTCTGTCATTCATCTTAATAACTGACAGATGCAGGCAGTGACATATATAAGAGCATGTAGGGTAATAAGATGCTTTGAGTACGTGAGGCAGGACAGATGAGTCCTGGTCTCTTAAGAAAACACAGTTTGAACGGGGCTTTAATTTGAACCATACTGAAGGCTGTTTCCAGCACCTCTGTAGTTTCCAAAAGCTCTAGGTGGTTGACAGTCACCCCTAAAGAAAGCCCCCAGCTTCAAAACTCCCCATTGCAACATAAATATTATTGTACTAAAACTGCTAGCACAAGGTCTACTGTCAGCCCGGCTAACTTTGAACTGCGTGATTTCTTCCTAGGTAATTTTTGGCATGTATTTCAGTTGGTAGATTGAGAATTAAAACTTCATTATAGCACTAACCAGAAATGTTGTTAATGTGTAAAAACACTGGAAGTTCAGTTTTTAAATGATCTGTATGCCTGCAGCCAAAGTTTAAATTACTTGAAATTCTTTCAAATCAAACTCCCACAATAAATGTGCTTTATAGAAAAAAAGCAGATTGTAATCAGTCAGAGAGAAGGGGAGCACTGAGGATTTCCCTCTCCCCCACTAAAACTTATGTGAGCAACTTCTGTTCTGTTTGGGTGGAAGTAGTTAGACCTTATTTTCCAGCAACCTGCATGCTTGCTTTTTCACTGCCAGTAATTATATGAAAAATGCAGCTGACTAATGATTGCTCGCTTGCAGTGAATTTTTTATTTGAGGATAAAGCTGCAGAGGAATCCTTTGGCAGCTGAAGTCAGTTTTAAAAAAATGCTGAAGGGATGTCTCGTTTTGGAGCTTCCTTGTGCTTAAGGCTAAAGCCAAGAGGGGGGGATTTGTGATTCTGATTTCAGGCTCGTCTTTGTTATTTCTGCTTCGTGGGCACTGCTAGTTGAGTACACAGGTATAGCACAGGTATATATGCTGCAGAAGTGCTTGAGACAGCTTTCTTAGTGCTGCACCACCCTCATTTGGGTAGCAACTGCAGTGGGATTTGGGATTTTGCTGAGCAGAATGTCACATAGTCTTAGCTGCCTCTCAGTCCTTGGGAAAAGGATGATCATTTCACAGCTGTGCAGGGTGAAAAGCCATGTCTACAAACAAAATCATTTCACAGAATATGACCAAGCCCTCCAAGCCCTCCTCCCCTCCCAACTGAAAAAAAAAAAAGGAGTGTTTTTTACTACAATATATAACCTGTCAGTGCAGCACTGTGTGCGATTTCAAGCTACAGGCTTTTCTTCAGGAGTGCACAAACAAGAGACAATTATTCCTCTGGCACCATGATGTCATATAACCTGATCCCTTAGTCTTCCTGAGGTGTTCATGTGTTATGGAGATAAACAAGTCAATTAAAAATACATTCTCTTGTAGATAAAATACCCTTGGTAAACTTGTGTTTCTGGAAAGAAAAAATAAACTAAAAAAGCCCAGCCCAAGACTCTTGAATCCCAAACTGTGCTTTCCTGGCAATTGGAGAGGAAGGGCATGGAATTTGATGCCAAGGAAAAATTGTTAAGAAGGGAAAAAAATAACACCCTTCATCTTGAAATGATTGTGTTGAAATTTGGAAATGTATGAGTGAGCTCTGTGACTAATAGCATAATGAATACCAAAAGAATTAGTAATAATCAGTTCTTTATTCTTTAGGTTTTGGCTAAGATATCTATGAAAAACTTGCAAATTTAATAAGTGACAGTCCAGCTAACAACTTAACTAGCTTATAACTTTCCTATTCTTTCAGTAGAAGCAAATGTTGAAAATTGGTAACACGATGAGACAAATTGAAATCATAGTGTAAGCAAAGTGGGGTATAAATGACCTGTAATATGGTGTAATTCCCCTGGAACAGGAGAAACTGCTGAGGAAAATTTCGTAAGAAAACTCAAACAGGAAACCAAAAAACCCCTTAAATCAGGCCTGTTCTGCCACTGACTTTTGTTTTTCCTAGTGTTCTTGACACTTACATTCTTGGTACCAGTTTCTATGCCTCCATTTTGGCTTTTTTGACATCTGAATTCAGCGAATGTAGTCTATTAACGTATAATTTTGATCCTCTAGAAATGCCTTGCCAGAGGCCTCTACAAAAGTTTGAAACTCTAGGCTGTATTTAACTTGTAAATTTTTATGTATATTGGTGAGTGTATGCAAATATGTGGAAAAATACATTTACAATGATGGCAGTGTAAATTCTGAGAAATTAATTTTATATTGTTTGCACTGATGTAAATGAGTGGAATCCATTTCTTAAGAGCCTCAGTACTGTGCTGAGAGGTGTCATTTATTCTTTATATAACTCAGTTTAAATTTGTTTAGAATCTTAAAACCTGGCTCAATACAAGAGTGGATCACACTGTTCTGATTCTCCTGCCTCCTTCACCCAGCATCTGTAGGCAGCAGGGCAAAAAGGAAATAATCTTGGCATGGCACAAAGTGGCAGGTTAGGTGCTGCTGTGCTTTTTTCTGCTCAGGAGGTTAAAGCATTGCAAGGCTGGTGCTGACATCACTCCAAGCACACAAAAAGCTGACGTCAGTTGCACAGCCTATTGCAAGGTGTTTATCTCCATCTGATTAGGCTGGCAAAACGTGTATTGAGAAAGCAGTACACAAAGAGGGAAACTCTGTTTGTCCACGCTTCCCACTCGCCCTGACACCGGAGTCAGTCCTGGGAAGACTGAAACATGTTGATAAGGCTTCTGTGAAAATCTGTGGTGCTACCTCTGGGCTGGACTTCTTCCAATCTAAATCGCTGAGAATCAGTGTTGAGCACACAATTTATTGCAGGTGGGTGTTGGGCAGCCCCTCCTTGTAGGGGAGTCCAGATCTGAACTTCTGGCCTTCTCAAAGTGACAAAATAAGAAGGGAAGCTATGACACAGAGTGCAAGCACTCCTCTCTGCCTGCTCACCTAAGTGTGGGTCATTGGGCAGCAGAGAATTGGCGCTGGCGGGCTGTGGGAGGCTGCTGGCACTGCCCCTTGCCCTGCCTGCAGCCCCAGCCCAGCTGTGGCCTGTCTGCTGACCCTGCAGAACATGCACAGTGCCAGCTGCTGCCATGGGAGACCAAGCCACACTGCCTCTGCTTCCCCCATCTGCAGGAATGTGCTGGAGATGAGGAGTAGAGCAGCAGAAAGGAAATATCTTCCTTCATCTGTGACCAAATGTGCCCTTATAAACAGAGCCTTCCTCCTGTCACCACAAATCCCAGAATGAACTGAGTTGGAAGGGACCCACAAGGATCACTGAGTCCAGCGCCTGGCCCTGCACACGCTGTTCCCAGGAGGCACACCGTGCATGGGAGCATTCTCCAAACCCTTCTTGAGGCTGCTGCTGTGACCACTGCCCTGGGGAGCTGTTCCAGTGCCCAAACACTCTCTGGGGGAAGAACCTTTCCCTAATATCCAATCTAAACCTCCCCTGACACAACTTCAGGCCATTCCCTTGGGTCCTGTCCCTGGTCACCAGAGAGGAGAGATCAGTGCCTGCCCCTCCTCTCCTCACAAGGAAGTTATATCTGCCATGAGGCCTTCCCTCAATCTCCCCCAGGCTGAACAGACCAAGTAAGAGGACACGTAGCAAGAGTGTGGTGTATAGATCAAGCCAAATTCTTCAAGGTATGGGGCAGAGCAGGTTAAGCTCTGCCCCATACCTTGAAATCAGAGCATCTGATTTCTACTCCTGCTGAGACCTGACACTTTTTTAAATTCCCCATGAGTTCATTGTTTCTCTCATAACAGGATATGGCTAAAATTTGATCTAATTTTGTCCTTGGAAATACGGAAAAAATTTAGACAGAATTAGAATTAGTCAGAATTAAAATATCATAGGTTGAAAAATGTGTCAAATTCCATGCATTTGTGGTTTAATTTTAAAAGCTCAGTATCAGCCTGCTAGGAGAGGAGAGTTCTGGCTTACTGGTCGTCAATGGGCATTTTATTGCTTCATATTTATTGATTCCTACTTCTTCCTGTGTGTGATCACCACAGCAGTAGATTATTGGTAATTTCTAAGTGGTTTTAATTGCTAATTTTAGTTTTCACAGTAACAAGAAACATGTCTGATCCATGCAAACAGCCTTTAGAGCTGCTGAAAGATGGAGTGTATCTGAGTAAAAATTGGAGCTCTTCTGGGTACTGAGTTTCTGACAGGGCTCCAGCTGCATTAGGATAAAAGGATTTTACTACATACAAACTTTTTATTAGAATAAACGTTGCTTAAAAAATTACATAATATGCCTACTCTCCTTGGTAGCTCAAATCAAGGCCAATCAAATCAAGATGCTCAAGATGAGTAAGTATATGCATATTTTTCCAGTTGTTACTTTTTAAAAACTCTCTAATTCAGTCGAAGGAACATACCTTGGAAGAGAAATGGCTTGATTGCAACAAAGAATTTATGGCAGAGAACAAATCTTGTTTTTCCTTTTTTTTTCCTTTTTTTTTCCTATTCAACTTGATGAGAAATGTTGACAAATCCAGTTTCTTGGTACTGTGTAGATTATCGAGTCTTTGCCCTGTCTGAGGAGCTGCTAACATGAATAACCAGTGATCTCATGTAACCTCAGGACAGCAGTGAGATTTGTCAGAAAGCTCACAATGTGCTGTCTTTGATTTAAAAAAGGAACATCAGCAGCATGAAATGCATGATTCAGAGAAATCCAGTGACATTTTGGTATTGTCTGCGGCTGATAAAACTGGAGTAGTCAACGCTGCCTGATTTCAGCCCTGCTGATTGATCAGGCCACGAGGATAACCCACATTTTACTGCAGGATGACTTTTTCCTGGGTTAATTTAGCTTTGCGTAGAAAGCAAGGACAAGGTCAAGGTTGCATTTATATCCTTCGAGCACAGAAGATGCAGGGTGCATGCTCCTTTTTTTCCCCATGTGCCCTTCCTCCTTTTCTTCCCCACTTATGAGGGTTTTTTCTGCATAGGTAAAGGTAGGGAAGACAATGCCCTTTGCCCCTTTTGTAGCAGAAACATTGCTGATCTGTTCCAGAATAATACTCACACCAACCTGCCAAGGGCCAGGTGGTATTTTGAGTTCTATTTATTTGCTATTTGAGTGTGGGGGGTGTGGGGGGGTGTACCTTATTTTTACCATCAAGCATGCTGGGATTGTACAGCTGAGTTTGAAAAATGCCATGATTTAACAAGGTCTGCTCCTTCTTCCACAGTTCTTTTTCAACAGCATCATCACCAGTTTCTGTAGTTAGTAATTTTGAGGTGTCTTGGTTTGGAAAGACAGGTATGTGTCGGAGAAAACTGGATTAAATTAATTTTTAGATTTCAAATAGTCTTGTCTATAAATAAGTCTGAAAGATAAAATCCATATAGGGTATTTTATGCAAGCATAGACTTTTGTAATCTGTTTTCTAAAATTACAGAACAAAAATGAAAATCCTTTGGTCATTCTGTTTAAACAGTTTTATCTTCTGACTTTTTCCACCCTGCCAATACACTGCTTTTATTTAGGACAACTGCAATTGTAAGTGACACTTGCTACCATGAGGTTTGTGCTGCCAGGTCACTCAGAGTGCATTTGGAGGCCACCACGGTGAGCACACCATGGAAGTAAGAGAGAAATGTATGCGTTGTGTGTTATATCCAAAGGCTATCTATCTCACAAACACCAGACTTTTCTAAAGGGTAGAAGGGTTCTTATTTTACTGCTAATAGTAGATGGGATTGAGAGACTCTGAATGTTGCTGCTCCCATCCACAAGTAATGTTTCCAACATTGTAGCTCTTGGATGACAATTGTTCAAAGAAGTGGAAAGAAGTGTCTAACCCACATTTTTCTATACTTCTTTGCAACTTCTTGATACCATCAATTTACTGTGAGTTCCAGTCAGCTGAATCAATAACAGGTATAATCCCCAGAGACCTGGGAAAGACCTGCTTTCAGGAGGTTAATAGATAGGCCGTAGGCTTCATTGTCTGGAGTGGAATCATCGTGCTCTTGCTGCAGAGCTAGACCAAAAGCTCTGGTATTTAGGGAAGTTTTAAAGCTTGTTCCAAGATTGTTTTCACAAGAAAAGGTTACCCTGTCAGAGCACAGCAGGGGAGAGTGACTGCACTTCTGAAGTCAGTATAGTCAAGCCCAAGCTTTGTTCTGCCTCAGCTCTTAAATCAAGTTCCTTGCAGAGGGGCAGAGAAACCCACTGCCAGCTTTACATGTAACAGGGAGCACAAAGACAAGATTCAAACTACCTAATGTTATTGAAACTGGAAGTAATGGGCTTACACAATTGGAATTTGGGGATAGGATTTGTCCAGCTAAATGTTGACAACTATATTTCTCTCTGCTGACTATAAAAGGAGCTCAGCATGACTAGCTCAGGCATGGATGTCTCAAGTTAAAGGGAGTAATCCTCCCTGCTTGTCAGAGCCCAATTTGTTTGCATACACAGAGAAGTCTTGTTCCCTTTGAGATACACCAGGTATCCAAGACATCTACACAAGACTTGCAGATGAGAGACAGAGGCTGTGGAAGAGGGACCTCTTGTGAAGAAAAAGATGGAGATGTGTGGGGTGCCTTCAAGCACCTCAAATGGCAGTGAGTGGACATGGACATCTATGTAGGGTGGTCCAGAAGACTTTAACTTTTATAAACCCAAGTCTCAGAATAGGATTCTCTTGTTAGCTTGGGAGTTTCCTAGGTGTCAGCCCTTGAGTATTTAAAAAACTGTAAACACATGTATAATTTATGTGGGAAAGTGTTCTCCTTCCCTTTTTTAAAAAATGATCACTTTTGAAACAAGCTTGCAAATGTTGTTAGCCCAGAAGGGTTTCAGCCTGACCCTTGTATTACACCTGAGAAAATGCTCAGCCATGGATACACATGGCTGCTTTAAGCTTTCTACATCTAGCATTTACTGGACAAAATACAGAAATACATCCAAATTCAGAGAGAGCATAAATCTGCATCATAAAAAATAGTAATGATGAGTGTTGATACATCAAGATGTACTGGGAGACTGAATAAAAGATCAAGAGCAAATGCTTTTACTTACTTTTTATAGCATGTCACTATTTTATTTTCCTCTTGATACCCCTCCATGTAGGATGTGCTACATGGAGCAGACTTAACCACCTGTTCAGTAGAGAAATTAAATGCTTCAGAAAAGCATTTTCCATTTCTTCCCTTTAGTGTCCACTAGATGTTCTGTCTGGCCCCAGAAGAATCTGACAAAACTCAAATAGCTCATTAAAAGTGCCTTGTGATCCTTTTTGTTGTGTACATAGCACTTTAACCTGTTTGCTCTTGGACTTTCTCCTCTAACAACTTCCCTCAAAAACAAGTTGGTTTTTATTTGGGAGAGATATTTGCATGTTGTCAGAGAGGAAGATTCAAATTGGGCACGGCATCATAAACACAACACTTGCAAATCTCTCTGGTTCAGGCAGTAGGAAAATGAGTTCCTAGCATTCGCTAGTACTTCTCCAGACAAGGGTGTTCATTAAACAATGTTAATGTTTTTCTTCTCTTAAAAGCCAAGCTATGGTATGAGGCAGCCTTGTGTTTAGCAGTTGCTCACTGACTAAAAATCCTATGGCAACCAATCAATGGAAGCCAAAAAATGTTGCAATATTATTTTAGAGGACTCGTCTGCTTATTTTTACAGTTAGCCTTGCATAACCTTCTACATTTTTGGACTCTGTCTTCTGTAGAATATTTCTTAAAGTTTTCATTTATTTCAATTGTGCACTGCACATTAGGAAAACTCCTCAAAGAATTAGAAAAAATGAGTCACAAATACTTTCCCTTTATGATGTTATCCTGCCCTTCTATAACCTATTTATGTGCTGCCCTTACATAATATTTATTTGGTGTCATAGTTTTGCTAAGGATCTAACACTAATTTCTTTCATATGCAAAGCAAAGATGAAAACAGTGTCATGATGGTAGCTTGAAATGTGTTTGCTTCCTGGGGTTTAAACCTGTGGACACAACTAATGATATCTGGCTTTCAGCTGAAGACCAGAGCTGGGTTTCCACCTTGAGCCATCACATACTTATCTTAAGAGTGTGTAGGATTTGAGACAGTCTTTTCAGGGTGGTTGTGGAGATACATCTTTATAAGCAATGAAAAGCAGTGTAATGGTAGGTTTAAAAGGACGTGTGAAAAAATCCATTCAGTATCAGGGCAGCCCAAGTGTTTGGTGTATGCCCATCCCTGTGTTACCCTGGCATATCCAGTTGTTACCAGCAGAATACCAAACACTACATCTGTAAGACTCAGCCTCAGAATTTATAGAATATATATAGGAATTATATATTTGATTCTCTCATCCCACAAAAAATAGCCTCAAAATCCCTGCAGCCAGCAGTGTAGCAGTACATGAATTCCTCCAGGCTGGCTCTCTACAGGTTGACTGGTTCATGCCTGATGTTGCAACCCCATCACCCATGATGAAGTACACATGCAAGTCTTGCAAAATTGTATTCTGAATAAACAAAGGCTTGGAACTTTATCCCTGTCTTTCTTCAGTGAACAGGATCTTAGGCAGGATGGAGATGAACAGGTTTGTGTACTGGCACGTGAGCACGAGGCTGTGTGTGCACCCGCGTAAATGACCAGTCCCAAATGAGAGAGGGGGTGGGCAGGCACCACTCTGCTTCTGTGCACCAAGCTGGGCTAGGAGCTGAGACAGGAAATTATGACATGTTCCTCAGCTGCTTCAGAGCAGCATAGCTATTTCTCCAGCAAGAAGAGCTGGGGAAGGCTTGGTGCTTCTGTAGGCTGGAGATTTCCAACAAGCAGCGCTGGCAGCTGGGAGGGGAGGGAGCTGATGGGAGGTGGCAGCATTCTGGACTTTTTGGGAAATCCTTGCCCATGCAAATATACAGGTTTTATAACTGAAAAATTGTGTTACCTTGTACATATATAGAAAAATAACAGGGAGAGCAACCGGTTCAGTGTTTAGATTCTTTAAATACCCTGAGGTGGGTTTCAGCACACAGAGCTTGAGGTTTCTGCAGGAAGGATGTCTCAGTTCCTGACAGTTCATGGAGAGCTAATCTGCCCTGCCTGTGGAGCCCAGAGAGTGATTTATGTCATCCCAAAGCAGAGACTGATATTTGATCAGATTAGTGGTGCCCTGAACCCATTCCCTGAAAACGATTTTGTTTTTAAAACAGTGACCAGAACATGTAGTTCAAATATAGAAGGCAAAGTTGTAGTCACCAGAAATCAAAAGCTGTATCCTGCTTTCAGCGTGACACAAAGGCTAAGAAAATAAATATAATCATTTACATTCCCATTGGTTTCCATGAGCTTTGAGCAAGGACATTAAACACAAGAAATGAAAGAAGCATGTGTGCAAACAGATATTTTAGACATTCAAAAGCATGCATTTAAAGATAATAAGGTAGAATATATCTATTCATATGCTAATCCTATTAAAATGTAAACTTGGGTTGCAAGTTCTTTGGGCCGAGGACAGGAGGTTTTTTCTCTAAATTTGTGTATAGCAGCATAATAAAGTCTGGATATGCCTAGGACTGGGTGTCCTTCCGACTACTGAAGTAAAACTAATATATTAGAATGGTTGAATAGTTTTAGGATCAAGTACAATATGTCCTATCCTATGAGATCAGCAGCCTCCTGCTATTCTTCAGACAGGGCCTGTGCTCTTTTCTAATTGAATTCTTTGTGGATTTTTTTCACAAATTTTATCTATGAACTTTAGCTGCAACTGACCTACTATTGCAAAACCCATTTCTCACAGAACCTAAGCAGGTTTTAACCCAGCTTTTGAAAGGAAAGCAAAATATAATCATCTGCTTCAGCAACTGGACTCAGAAAACAATCTATTAAGGGTAAATGAAAACAAATAATTTTCCTTCCATTGTCTTTCTCTGATAAAAGGTCAAACAAAAATCTTGTAAAATGAGGTATTGTTTGTCATTTTAGATGCTCCCTGTTTATCTTGGAAGATCTGTTCAAGAAAAAACATACAGTATATTTTCTGAAGGCTTTCTTTAAAGCAATAATATTTTTAGTTACATCAAACACTGCACTACATTGCACGCTGTATAGCTACACCTCAGAGTAAGCAATCATATCAGATTTATGAGATAAAAAAGAGATAGAAATTTTTTAAAGTTTAAATTTACAGGTTTGATAAGCATGGTTTACTGGTTTATAAAACCAAACTGAGTGAGACAGCGTCAACAGTGATCCTTTCTGATCTACACTGATGTTTTGTACAGTCCTGTGTGGTTTATTGCTGTTGTTCATTTTGTGAATTTATTTATTTATTTATTTATTTATTCTCAGTCCTGCCAAGTAGTGGAAATATTGCCAGGAACAAGGCTTTTGTGTTCTAGTCAAAACCTCAAACTTCTGTTAGGAAGGTGCCTGTGCCACTCTAGTGAGCTCCCACATTGATCCATTTCTAATGTTTGGACCTGATTTCGAGTACTCCAGAGCAAGAATTGTCTCTCCAAGAGTCCTCAGGCTGCAGTCACTCTGCAAAGCCTCTGCTTGGGGTTCCAAAACATCTTCTTACCTAAAGCCAGCACTGGCAGACCCAGGTGGGCATCACTGTGTGAAGGGCTGTGGAGTTTAGGGGAGTCCTAAGAAGAGGTGCTGAAGATTGATTTTACTACACACCTTCAACCCAGCCTTTTGATGGTTTCACACAAAAAGAAGTGTTACAAGGGCAAACTCAGTACCTTCATGAGGTGGAGATAGGATGTCCTCCTGTTTATAACCCAGTACAGCGTTTCTTGCAACAGGAGATGCTGTTGTAAAGGAATATTGTTGCAATTTATGTGTTCTTAGTGCTTGCTGGAGGTTATTGCAACACACATTTACAGATCTGTTAATTATGGTAGGTTAATTATAACAAATCCCCTTTCCTTGCTCAGAATGAGCAGCCTTCATGAAGGGAAGGTTGTGAAACAGGAGAAGAGAAAGATTAATTTATCTTTTAAAAAAGAGTGAAATTAGATGAGGAGAGAGGAATGCAGAGCACTCTCTCATCCCTTTTCACAGCTCAATATATTCCATGGTACCTTTTTTTTATTGCTATTCTGTCCTACCTCCCATTGCAATGCATAATTCCCAGTCAACACATTTAGGAATTTCATACATTCACAATGACATCTTTCCAGCTTGAACTCTTGTGCTTTCTCCTGTCATATTTTACCAAAAGTTTTGTAGTTTTAGGGGTTTTTTATGACCTCATCTTCTGAAGTGTTTTCTTCTGCCCGTGAATTAAACTCTGTGTTTATGTCTCTTAGGATTGTACATTGAAACTAAAATGACAGAAATACAATAAAGTATTTTCAGATGTGTGCTTTTTTTAAAGTTCAGAGTTTTTAAACAACCTGTGTGTGTTTTGGAGGCCTGACTTGTTTGTTATTTTTGGTGCTGAAGTTGAACTGAACTACAAAAGCCAAGAAGTGTTGTAAGCACAGCTCTAACTACTGTGTTGTAATCTTATTTCATTCAGCTGCTGAGGGCTTATATGGCCACTGAAAGGAATGCAGTCCTGGCTGAGTAATTTTCCAGTGAAAAAATGTTAATTTGTTCCATGCAATCACCATTTTTTTGTGCGCCTATATTCAAAGTCAACTTTCAGTGATCATCTCAGGTCAGAAACAGAGGAGAGAAGAGGAAACTGAAGTTCTGGAGTTCTCAGAAATTATATCCTTTAAGAGCAGTCAGTTTTAAAAGGTTTGTGGTTTAGTGGTTTCTTATACATCATTGTTTTGCAATACAGTATTCCTCTGTGAAATATCTCAAATGTCAGAAATAAAAGATCAAAAAATAATCAGAGCAACTTGAAAAGCACTTAGCTGTCCATTTCACACCAGGAACCTTTAGGAGTGATGCTGTTTTGATCCCATTTCTGGCCCATGACATGTTGGAGATAACTTACAACTTCCACACCTGTGTTAAGAAATAACTCTCTGAAGCTGAGTTTCAATATACAGTATTTTGTATCATTGTTTATTTTTATTCATTAGGTATTTTAAAAATATATTACATCTATATAAATTTTACCTATAATTAATACCATATGATACATATTATATATTAAAATTCTTACATAGTGTAATAAAAGATATTTCTGTATGAGTGTAATTTGAAAATACTTACATTTTTACATCTATGCATTTATACATAGGCAAAACCAAAGGCCATTCTGTGTTCTCTTCTGTTCAGCTAGGTAAGAACGAGTTCTCATGCTGCATGACAAAGGGCTATTTCATCAGGCTGCTGTGTCATTCCTTTCACATGAACAGGGCTAAGCAGAACCTCCGGTGACAAAGGAGCAGCTTGCAGATGCCTCATTGCACAGATTTTGCTTTCACTCTGAGGAGCTTCTAGGGCAGAATGACTCAGGTGGCTGATTGTACCAATGCCTACAGGAAATGAGAAAAATTTTGGTGGAAGGAATGCAGCAAACAGATTGAAAGAACTCAAATCTCCATAGTCATGCAGTGTCTTCCAGATCTGAATCTATTAATTTTGCCCTTCCCTTCCCTTCCCTTCCCTTCCCTTCCCTTCCCTTCCCTTCCCTTCCCTTCCCTTCCCTTCCCTTCCCTTCCCTTCCCTTCCCTTCCCTTCCCTTCCCTTCCCTTCCCTTCCCTTCCCTTCCCTTCCCTTCCCTTCCCTTCCCTTCCCTTCCCTTCCCTTCCCTTCCCTTCCCTTCCCTTCCCTTCCCTTCCCTTCCCTTCCCTTCCCTTCCCTTCCCTTCCCTTCCCTTCCCTTCCCTTCCCTTCCCTTCCCTTCCCTTCCCTTCCCTTCCCTTCCCTTCCCTTCCCTTCCCTTCCCTTCCCTTCCCTTCCCTTCCCTTCCCTTCCCTCTTCCTCCTGTTTTGTGAATGGTGCTGAGGCTCCTGGATCATGAATTGAGGAGTGCAGTCATCTGATGAAATAAATTATTGTTAGAGAAAAAAATCTATTGTACAGTTTCTCCCCTTCAAAATCCACAGTCTGAAGGGGAAATATCCAAATGTTTGGAGAGTCATACAGAAACTGAAAAGAGTGGGCAATTCTTGATTTTCGTCATTGCCACAAGACAGTTAAGGCTTTAAACTGTAGCACAACCACTATCCTCAACTCTTATTACATTCAATCACACTTGAATGCACTGTAGCAGAGTTTCATCTAGATTTTGTAAGGTTTGGCCTTTCAAAATCAGCATAAATTATAATGTTCCAGTCAATAGTTTGTCCAACAGACAGCAAGTCACTTGATTTTTCCTTAGCATGTCTCAATCTGTTAAACAATAGGGCTTTTCTGTGCTGAAGTGGGACTGGTGTACTTGCAGTAAGAATAAGCTCATTTTAACAGCTTTTCTTTGCTTTTCTGTTTTAGAGGGAGAGAATTTGTAAATACACTGTATTAAATCACGTTTGGTAGCGACCTGTGAACCATGCTGATAAAAGAAGAATTGACCCAAACTATTCAACCTCAGTCTAATGAGATCAAAAGACATCAGGTAATTTTAGGTTATTTTTGGGGGGTGGGTTTTTCTTGTAGTTTATTTTTAATTGTTTGCTTTGGGCTTTTTTTTCCCCCCAAGAACATCTGAAAACGGGACTGTGAAATGCTGTAGGACAGGGAATTCTTACACCATTTTTCTAGCTAAGAATGAACCAGAAAGCCCACGAGAAGGATTCTTTTTATCTTTTCTGGACAATATAATTATGTGCTAACTTCTCTGTGTGGTTAACAGAATAGGATGTTGCTAATTACTAACCACCATCAGGAAAGAGATTAAATATGAAACCATAAATATCCAAGATACTTTCAGGTGGAGGAATAGGTTTGCTGACTTTAACCATTTGTATACTGATTTTCTCAGTCTTGTTTCTCTTCACTATATTGCAGACCAGACGCTGTTAAGGAGCTGAAGAGAAACTGTCTTTGGCACAAAACTCCTTCTTAAACCAGCATCAAGATATCCCATCTATTCCAGATCAAAATAAGGCTGATTCCTCTATTTTTAGGACTATTGTCCATGGCTTACCATTTTGGGGTTCACATACAGTACTATTGCAATCAGAAAAAATAATTTGCTAACATAAGCTAGAGATATATGTTCAGATTCTTACTCCTTGTCAATTCTAACCACTTAGTTATTTTCTGAGAACTGTTTTGGTTGAATATCACTACCAAATTATTCAAACATTCATCAATATTGAGAAAAACTAGGCCTAGGTTCTACATGGATTTTTTAAAAGCTCTGTGGTAGAAATTTTGGACCAGCTAAAGAGAATCAAAGCCCAGGCATTGACCTCAGTGGGACCAGATTTTCATTTTAGATGTTCTATAGGGACACTCAATTATTTTTCTTTCTAATTTCTAAATGAAAATCTAAAGATTTAAAAAAAAACTTTAAAAAGGCTTCCATGATGATGTACATCAGTAATGTACACAGTAAATTCAAAAGTAATGACCATTTGCTCTCTCAGGATTTGACTCCTTATTGAGCAAGATGACAGGAATTAACCTTTTAGGTACTTTTTCAGGAAAAAAAAAAAAAAGGCTGTTTTGTTTTGTTTTGTTTCCTTGCTGTCTCCCTGCCTGGATGCTGTGTCTAATTTCCTTTAAATCCTGGGGTATGCATGAAGATGGGGGTGGTGTTTCAGTCCTCAGCATACCATTCTCTTTAGTGGATATTGGGTTATTTCATATTTAACTTCAGTTTTGCTTTCATTTGGAGTCATCTCACACTCTTAATTATGCCCATTTGGCAAAAGCTGAATCTCTGAGAACCAGAACTTTGGGTCTGGAGTTTCTGTGCTCTGTAACAGTGAGTTTGTTTTGTTTTGGTGGAGTCTTCTTTTGTTTTTCCTTTTTTTAAATTTTTTTTTGTTTGTTTGTTTGTTTGTTTGCTTGGTTTTGTTTGTTTAGGGTTTTGTTTTTGTTGTTGTTTTGATTTTCTTTCTTTTTAGAGAAGAAGAATAGATAAAAGTACGATCTTGTTTTTTCCTCTCATTTCTGAAAGGAAATTAAATAACAGCCACGGCTCTACATTATGGCCTTCCTTTCTGCTTAGCTTTAATTTTAGTCATCTTTTGCTGGTTCCTGTTATACCCAGTTCCTGCACTCTCAATACAATAAATGTTATTGTTCATGGAGAGAATGAGTTGCATAAATGTCAAGTAATCAACAATCAGCTGGCCAGTTGCCTGGAGCCTTTTTGTTTTTTTCATGGGACATAACTACAAGTACTTATTCATACAAACGAGTCTTACACACCTAAGCAGACCTATTGGCAGTAGTGGTGAATTGAGGGTGGGAAAAACCAAGGTTGTGCAACGTCTATTAAATCTAGGACTGAAGTTCTAGTTGTCACAAATCTTTAGCTGATGGCATAAATTTATTTGCTTTCGGCAGCACATACACCCCTATACAATTTTTGTTTTTTAAAAGAGCAGATAGAAGAAATCAAATTCAGAAGCAGCAAATTGTTTTGCATGTAATTTCAAAAGCAAGGATGACGTGTTTAGGGCAAAGATAGAGGCTCTTGATATATTTAGTAGAAATATGAAATTGGATCTGTCTCATGCTATTAGAATCTCAATGAGTATTGATTTCTCTGAAAGAACATACTAGTACAGAGAGATTGTTGTCTTACTTGATATACCAAACTCTTAAGTTCAAGACTGTGGAAGATAGACATGACAGATTTGACAATGACACCATCTAAAGAGGAGGAAGCAAGCTGAAAAGTAAAAACTAGTAATTAGAGAGCAATAAAAATGAAACGGAACATTATGATTTTTGCAGTAGCAAGAACAGGAATTAATATTAACTTGTTCAATAATAAAAGATGAAACCTCTAGAAATTTACAATACGTTTCAAGCAAATATTCAGAGAGTCTTGAAATCAAGCTAAAAAGGGAAAAATCCACTTTGAACTTGATTGGAAGTGGGAAGTGAAACTTTCAGGCAATAATTATTTATCGTAATTCAACAAGATCATATCAGGGAAACCATCAGTTTGAAATGACTGGTATCTGAGGAAGTCTGAGGTGCAGACTTCTGAATTTACTATCATGAAGGTCTTCTGCCACTCCCACAGCTGTCATTACATGGGATGCTTCCTCACCTTGTTTAATATGCACGATGTTTCCTTTCACCTCAACTTATATGAGTTCTTCTCACCTGCAGGGTCCCTTTCTGGGGCCACCAAGCAACACCTGTGCTCCTCACCTAGGAGGGATTGAGTTACTTGAGACACCTTGGGTTGGCCTGCCCAGCCTTCAGCTGCTGGTTGAGAGAATGCAGGTGTTCTCTAAGGTCAGTGTAAGGTCTGTCACACCAACATGTCTTGTGCATCTCAGGTATTATTAAGATACTTGCTCAGGCCTCTGACATCTGAGCTTGGCATCTGGGCTTCCAGTGAAGTTCAAAGAGCTGCCTGTCTTGTTCTAGTCACGTCCATGTGGCCCCTGACATGCCTCACAAACCCTGCTGACATCTTCAGCTTTACTTCTCAGCAGCTTACAGCCCTTCACCTCAGCCCCACAGCCTTGGCTCAGGTTACCTGCTCCTTAGCTGAGCAGCAAGCTCCCACCCATCAGCCCCCAGTACCCTGCAGGGTCCGTCTGCTCCAGCCCAGTGCAGCTGGAGTGCTGGTGTTGACTGATAGCTTGGCAAGTGCCAGTGACTGTCCTCTAGCCCACTGGGAAAGGATGAGAACCCTCTGCTGAAAGGGAGCTGGTTGTTCTTTCTGTTAGAGTCCACCAAACTCTGTACAGAGGACACCACAGCAGATGGACAAGAAAATAACTCATGCAAGCATTCTGAAATGCCAAGAGATTTGTTTCTCTTCTCTAATACCTGTTCAATAATTCTGCCTTTCTGTTGTAAAGTCAGAATCCCTCATCTGCATTTTGTGAGTCAATTATGGTGACAACATGAAATGTCTGTGCAATGACTGGAACTATGTGAACTCTGAACAGAGGATTTGTTTCCCAAAAGTTAATTTGACATTTCCTCTTCTTGTCTGGTTGTGTTGCTTTGGTGTCTTCCAAAAATATATTTCTTCTTTTTTCTTCTCCTAGCAGCTGGAGCTGGTAGCTACTTCTCATACAGGGGATTCCTTTCTCCTTTACATCCTCTTTCAAGGTGAATTTTAATAATATCTGTGCTGCAAACAATCTTAGTAATTTTAGTATTTTGTAAAATGTCCTTTTTTTAACACTAAAAAAAACCAACCCACAACACCCTATCAGGAAATCCTTATTCAGTTTTTTTCCACAGTGGAAACTGTGAATTATTTATAACAGTAGTTTGATTATATTAAAAAGCACAATCCCAAGTCTGCCGTACATTACTGGCTCCATTCCTTGCCTAAAACAGGCGTGTTTATATTTTTCTTCAGTAAATATGTGATAATTAAATGCAAATAGACCATATTTTTCAAATGAATTCCCAACCCTGCAAACTTGGATGATGATAATCTTGCCTAATAAATGCACAACTGCAAGTGAAATCAAAGTTTACTGAAGCAGAACATTCTTAGCAGTCAGTAGCAGCCATCATTTAGTGAAAAAAAACTATACAGGATTAATATGGACACATCATTGAAAATGGATAGCCCAAAGGTATTTTATAATTATGGAATATACATAAGTATTAATTGAAAACACTGTGCACTCTTTATGGGATGTTCTCAGCTAATCCATTCCTTTAAATTATTAGGCTATATTGAAGTCCTGCCTAAGGCTGTCATCAGCTCTCTTGCATGTTCTCCATTGTGTGTGTTATCCCCTGTTTCTAGGTCAGCTTTTGAGCCTTTTCCTTTCCCCTTATGAAAGAAAGCATTTTATCTCCCATACATTTCATTTATGAAGAGATATATGCATGTTTCCTGGCTGGCAGCACCTGGTGTCCTCCCTCCCTCTTGCAGCCTGAGGACCTGACTCTCCCTTGGAGCTAATGGAAGACTCTGCTATTGCTCTGATAGTTCTCTCATCCCATGGACAGCTCTGTTTCCCCCTCTTTTTGATGAACCGTGTCTCTCTGATGTCTTTCCAAATCTGGGCTAAAGACAGAGGAATGTAGAACCCCAGAGAAGAGATCATCAAAGAAAGGACTATTGCCTGTCCAGCCTGCCATGACAAACTGACACAGCATCTGCAGCCATCCTTGTTCCCTCCTCCTTTTCTCATTCTTCCCAGAATGCTCCACTTTTACACAGCTGTTTTTTAACATCTGGAAAGATATCATTGTATGCTGTTAAGAAGAGCCTTTAAGTGTGGGATTTTGTCTCAGTGGCAGGATGCTGGCAAGAAGCCAAGCATTGTCTTTGTACTACCTGCATGGTTATTTGTGTCCCAAATTACTCAGTTATCCTTTCTTTAGCTGGAGCCCTAAGACCATATTTGTAAGGTTTTTGGAGAGATTCTTATGAATATATCCCCTTCTTTCCTTATGACTTCCTTGCATTAAAACTATTTTCCCTCTTTAATTAATTCTCCTTAACAGTTAAAGACAAAGGCTGCATTTTGCTCACTCTTTACAACCTTATGAATAGCGAAGAATATTATACAGCCCATAGGAAGCATGAATTTAAAGTCTGATGGCTATTCCTTCTGTAGCTCTCACTTTCATGCACTACCGTTTTCTTGCCTGAACCTGGAGCAAGAGAGCAGTTGCAGGGGAGGGAAAGGCAGGTTCCTGGAAGAAGGAGTAGCTGACAGGATGTTGCTTTTGTTGGAAAAGATCCGTCCTGTTGACAACAGGGAGGACCCAGTAAGGCTGAGTGTTAGCTACCAAGTAAGCAACATGCTGCCAATCAGGGTGCAGAGGCCAAACTTTCCTCCTTCCTGCCAAGAAAAGGCATTTAAATAAGGATTGAAGTATGATGTTAATTTCACTCCAGCTTAATGCAGACAGCAGAAAAACACTGTGACTCACTCAATGCATTCTTGCTCATTCAATAAATAAAATTTCCTCTCATAAGCCTGCAATTTTGCATTGGTAGAGAGGCACAGAGAACACTTGGTCCTAGGATGTACACAGCACAGCAACTGAGATTGCATGCTTAGAAAGGCCAAGAAATGAACATGTTGGAAAATTCTCAAGAAAGGCCACAGTTTACATTAATTTTCTATTTCTTTCACAGATATAGAAATAACTGCTTAAAAAATATGAATGGGCAACAGCTGATCCTATTCCCACAGCTTTAAATCTTAAAACAACTAACCTGCCTCAAAGCAGCCACCTCTCTACCCTTGTGTCCTGTAGCTCTCTCCATGATGTCTGGTGAGGGGAGGGAGCCAAAGGGAATGGCTGGAGGATGTATTGCCACAGACCAGACAGTAAAGTTACTGTGTAACTACAAATTTACCTCACAGCATCACTATGCTACACAGTGATGGGTAGGGGAGATTTTTTCTCTAAGTCCTCCCTTGCTTGTGGTCCTAATGCCTGAGCAGTTTCTCAGTCACATAGCCAAGGCCAGATGACCCCCAAAAGTTGGCAAATGTATTGGCCAGTGGCATGGTTTGTTCTTTATCTGAAGGTGACCAGGAGATATGAATAACAGCTTAATTTTGGATTTTAGATGCAAGCCTGAGGTTTTCACTTTATGTAATGCTTTCAGAAATGTCCTGAAAAGAACTGAAGAGTTAGGCTGAAGTCCAGGAAAGGAAATGAATGGTAGAAATGATACATAATCTCCCCTGACATCCTGTTAACATAGCCTCGTGCGTAGCCCAAGAGCTGTGCCTTGCAGAGCTGGCAGGGTGAACAAGGCCCTGCCTACAAACGTGTTTGTGCAGCCCTGTCCTGGTTTGCTGTGTGGCACAGCCTTTGCTGCATGCCAAGGTCTCTGTTCTTGCTGCTGTAGCCCTGGGTGAGACAGCCCCACCTCGTGTGCACATCCCACCCTGGCTGCTCCCCTGCCCTCAGCGTGGCCAGGCCGGCACTGCCAGGGCACACGGGCTCCTGTCTCTCCTCAGGCACAGAGAGCCTGGCTCAAAGTCTGCTAAATGCAAAAGAGGATTTTAACTGACTTCAGGAAGTTGTGTTCAAATCCTTTGGGATCAGCTGGGATGAAGGACAGGAAATAATGTAATGTAATGTTAGGTGAGGGTTTTTCCGAAATAATTATTTATTTATCAATGTATTTATTGACTTCTTTGATGTTTTAATCACTGTGGAAGCACAGTAACCTGATGATCCTCTATTAACATATATTTAAATACAAAAGGGGCAGTTTACTTTTCAGCAGTTTGAGCACCTGCAATTCACATTAGCTGCAGCTGGAATTCTGTGTGTTCAGCAAATTAAACATTCAGTAAACAATGTTATAACAGCATTGACTTTAAGATGAAATCATAAACGCATGAAAACAGGACAAAGCCTATAGCTATTTGTAGCTATATTCAAGCTGTTATGCCTCTTGGTCCTGGAATAGAAGGCTGGAAAAGATCTCAGTGGCTGTGGATTAGCTCAGCTCTGTAATTATAGCACCTGAGACGAGAGCTGCTACTTTGCTTATATTAGATAACCAACCCAGATTTTTCATATAAAAAGAGGATTAATTTTTTATTACAATACTAAAACCAAATTCATCTTTGAGCTGAATTAGTCTGATTTGCTAAGTCCTGCAGGCCACCACCTTTCTTGTTTAATAGGCTGAGACTACTAATTCTCCATTTCTGCTGGAAAGAATTGAGAGGGTGTAATTTTAGGCAACCTTATTTTGCTTCTGCAATATTTCCTTCCCCATAGAAGCCCATTTGTGCTGTTTGCCATCTAATATCCATGCATTTCTGGCAAAATCATGGTGCAAAAAATGAGTATCTTAATAAACATACTGAACCCAAGCGTTTGTGCATAGTGAGTAACTTGACCTCCTAAATTTGATCCATTAAGAGAGACTTAATGGATCACTCAGGCCCTGTTTTGAGGTCAGTCCCAAAGTGTATTAACCTGTTTTGAAATGCCTGGAAGCTGTGGGAAATGCCCACTGAATATGCTAACAAAGGGAAACTAGAGAGCTTAAATGCAGCCAGAAAACAAACAAAACCAATTTTCTAACTGCTTTGGTACAATATTACTGACTCAAGAGATTATATACACCAGAAATGAGATTTTGAATCCTGCTCTTGGAAATTACCCCAACAGGAAAAGGCTACATCCTTCCTTGGATTTAAAGAATATTGTAAGAAAATCCCGTCATTGTGCTTGCCTTCCCCACCTCGTGCAGAGAGTACCAGGGAGTCATCAGAAATTCTTCAGTGTACTGACACAGTCTCTGACCTTTTGGAGGATTATGGAAGTGTATAATAAGAGGAACGAACAGTTTGGAGCACTCTTTCTTGGTTTCCTACACAGATACTCTAGCTTTTTTCTCTATTCTGATGTCACTTCACACAGCAGTGGACTTTCAAGGAAAAGAGGAGCTGAAGATGCTCAAAAACGACCAATTATCTGCTTCAGAGGAGTAAGAAAGCTAGAAGATGGAGAGTGTATGAAGTCCCTGTGTGAAAAAAAAATGCACACAGTAAAGGGGAATAAGGTCCCAAACTGCCACCCTGTCAGTCTGCAGAAATTAAGAACACAAATGTTACTTAAAAATGGGAACCACAGCAGGTAAAACATTGACTAGGTTGTCAAAGAATGTCCTGTCTAAAGTGGTCAGGTCCAGGTGAATCCCTTCCCACTCAGCTGGGACCAAGGATTCATCATGACTGAGCAAATGGCAGCCCCTCCTACCTTTGGAGCAGCCAGATTATCCAGTGCCAGCAGCACCTGTTATCACATCTCCTTCAAAGGGATTTTTTCTGATTCATGAAAATTAGGGAAGTGCTCGATGAAATGCTGCTATTTGTTATGAAAGCCTTCCTCAGATCCCTGTACTTCAGGGCCTGTGTTATGAGCCTGTTTCTCTTTTGCAATCCCATTTCTAATACATCTTTCAGTAAACAACAGCTGACCCTTATAAGTATGTGGAACTGCCTGGCCCCAGGCTCCCTCATCTCTAAAAAAGCAAGCTATGCTGTTGCCTGTTCTTTAGCATGGTGGAGGGCAGGAAGGGAGGGCTGGTTTATTTGGTGGGGTGAGGGGTGTGGGTGTACAGTTAGTTTGGGTTGGAGGGGACCATCATAAGACTCAGGCAGATCCTGGGGTTCTGCAGATGGTAGTTCTGCTATTGTTTCCCACAAATGAAGGAGTCTTGATGGGGTTATGGAGGAATGAGGAGAGACAGGGAGGCTGTAGTTTTATGACAGAAAACAGAAGAGAGGAAATCTCTAAAGTGATATCTGGTTGTCGTTTTGCCTCTACTGTATGAGAGATAGTATTCCTGAGACCCAAGGCTCTTTATCCTGGTTTTCTGCTCTAGACAACTTGGTGGGATTATTTACTTGGGACAGGGAAAGAGAGATGTGGCAGAGTCTGATTGATCTTCTTCCAAAAAGAGGAAGACGATGACCACACATGCTGCTGGATAAACAAGGTCTCAGCACTCCATTAGATATCTAACTGGCTCTGGGACTACAAAGATGTGTTTATTGTTTGCAAGTTTTGCTATTTGCACAGTGCCCAAGGCCTTTGTGGCCAGGTTCAAATCCTTTTTTATTTCTCCCACTGAGTAGTGGTATATTTTGTTATAAATCATTTCCACACCTCATGTGAGACAGATGCCATCATTCGCTGCTTTTCCATTTGAGATTTGGTTGGTGGTCATAAGGGATTCTTGTACAAATCCTGCAGAGCAGATCTTATCACACAAACTGGGGATGTTCTGTCAGCCCCTTGGCAGTTCCTCACTGACTTCCATGTGCTTTCAAGGAAATTTCCTGGTGTGTTGGTCAGCACTGGTAGGCCTCCCACTTGATGGAGGTCTCAGCCAAAAGTAATTTTCTTCATCACGGTGTTTAAATCTCTAACAATTCTACCTTTGATGCTAAAAATTCAAATGTCATCAGTTTCATGCATGGTAAATGACAAGATATAAACAAGGTACAAGATGAACATAGTATACATATACATATCTGTTTCTAATATATAGCTCTAATGTTGTCAACATGTTTTAAATGCACTCCTAATTGAACCTTTTTATTTATTTTATCAGCAAGAGCTAAGTCCCTCTTTCCTTGCTTTTAGCTTCTGATTGTTTTCTATTCACTGAACTCTCCTGTATTATTTGGTGATGAGGACTAGGGAGAAATGAATAAGTTATCAAAATAAATCAAATATGTAAAGATATGGGTGACGCCAAGTCTTCTAAGCCTGTATGAAAAAAAAAAAAGTGTGAATACGGATACCAATTGTATCTTTAATGTGCTTGGATATGGGAATACATTTTTAAATAAATGTTTTATCTGTCAGCTTGAGTAATAAAGGAATTTATGCCAGAATGGAGAGAGTCTGCTCTTGGAGGGCTAGAGCTGTAGCTACACAAACATGCATATGACAAAGATTAGGCATTTTGGCCTTGACTTTTAGTAGCTACATAATCTGTTCAAGAAGATTCCTTCAGTTTAGAGGCCAGCAAGTGTCCTACCAGTGGCCAAGGATTGCCTCTGTCTGAATTACAATGTAGATCTCTAACACTTATGCAGAACTTTGTTCTGATTACGTACAACTGAAATTGCTATAACACAAAAACATGTCACCTAGATGATGCTGAATCAATATGACTCAAGAGAATAAACTGGACCACTTCACAGATAGTTCAACCGTGACATTTTATCTATCTCAACTCAAAATCAAAATCAGAAACATAATTTTTTTGTACAATCCAAATGGAAATCACTAAAGCACTCTTCTATATATCAGAAATATCTTCATCTGTAATTTATGTGAAGTAAAGAATATTGTCTTCTGAAGAAAGTATTTTGAGGAGCTTTTCAAAACAAGTTGAAAGCACTCAAGAAACTTGGAAACAGACCACTCATAGCAGGAGATTGATGTGAAAAAAATGTGCAAAGCAACAACGGAGATAGAGATAGGAGGAAATGCTTTTTCAGCCAACCTGTAATTAGCTTGTGGAAGTCACAGCTACAGAGAGTCAAGGGTAAGAATATAATTAGATTCCAAAAGGGACTGGAAATATATATTGATGTAATTAATTATAGCTCTGAATATATTTCCTAAAGTGGTTTTTTTCCCAGCAATATTAAACCTCACTCTTCTCCCTGGAGGGACTGTGTTTTTGCAGAAGGCCAAAGAACACATGGGCAGGAAACAGCTCTTAGGTAGTCTGCAGTGCACAAATGACACTCCTGAGGGAGAAACAAAGGTGCTGTTATGGCATGAGCAGAAGGGCCAGTAAGGTGCTGGGTGGTCTGTGTGTGTGAGACTGACACAATAATGGCTTAGACTAATACTTAAACATACAGTCATGGATGCCAGATGGTCACCAGCTGGGAGACAAGTCTCATTTTTGAAATTGTACATCCCTTGTAAAGTATCTCTGTCGCTATCAGCCTCTGTAAACTTTAACAGTCTGCTCAGTTGGCTGAATTTAACAGTACACTAAGTATGGCAATTATAGATACTGAGGTAAATATAAGTTACAACTGGAAAGTTTTTCAAAGGCAACTATTATCATTAGTTTACATAAATTAAGAGGCTACTGTCATGTGCAAAGACCACATGGAGCTTTCCAATATTGCACATTCATTTTTCAGTGATACGATGCATGCCTAGGCAGTGCCCTGGAGATGACAATGTTTTTACTGGGGGCTTATTTTGCCCTTTCTTATCACAGAGGATAGGAGCTAATATTTTCCTCAGGACTTAAACACATAGCTTAGCAGCTAACAAATTGGGAAAAACAAAGTAATCAGAAATGGGGTGGTGCAATCCCAAAAGTAAAATAAAACCTACACTGGAATACTAATAAACCATGTGATAAAAATACTGAAGGTTAGAAGTTCTTTTGCAAACAAGGAAGAACAACTTTCTGCAACTTCCGTTCTTGGCAGAAGAGACTTCTGATTGCATTTGCCATGGGAGGTCAGGAACAGTCAGGTGATTCCATCTGACCAGGTTACTTGATGCTCATAACCAAACAGGCTCAGATCCCTTGGGATCTGCTCTGCTCAGTTCCAAGGCTAGTTTTGACCCAGAGGACCCTATGCAGAGTTATAAAAAGTATTTAAGCAAAGAAGGAGATTGTGTAACTGAGGTAATAGACATGGGTACATATGATCCCTTGACGTGTTCACTGAAATTTAGGCGTGCTTCAGGGCGCTTGCATAGTTATTTTGCAAATGTATACTAAAAGAAAAAAAAAATCAAAATGAAATCTTTTGCACTGGCTTGATATGGTCATGTCTGGATTAAATTGTGAATGAAACAAATCTGGCTGTAGTTGTTTGTACAAGTTGTAGAAATGTCCCATTTCATAAAAAGACTGCTAGAAGCACAGAGAGGGTATTGTAATACACTACAGAAATACATTGATAAAACTGTGTGAGTGACCTAGGGTCTGCTTTCAGTAGCAATATAACCTTGAACCTTAATAGGTAACAGAAAGCTGGAAAGCTTTGTCTGTGTCTCAAAAGTAAACTGCTCCTCCCAACAAAGCACAGACAGATAACTGTTTCTGTCACAGAGCTCTTTCGAATAACTGCATTCCATCCATGACCAGTAAGTGAATGCTAGATTTGGGCTACAACCTCCTCCTTCCTTTGAGGAACAACTCAAGGTTGTTAACAACCTTAACATGGACTTTCACAGATCTGATTTTAAGTGTGAAAAACTGCAGTATGCTTCTAGAAAAGACAACTTATATTATCTGAAAAAAAAAAGTGCCCATTTTCAAAGAGGTGTTTCCTGAACATTCTTTTCCAAGTCCTTCCTGTATCCATAGAGAATTTTGTATGCATTTTGCATCTCCTTCTTTACAACAGAACATTGTTCTGGACAGAAACTTGCCTGTTTTATACAAACCAAGCTGGTATGGTTTCTACAGCAATGGGCTGAGCCTCTGTGGTACTGATGCCTGATTAATGCCAGTTTAAGCTGCTGGTGACCAGTGACCCACTGGTCAAACCCTCTTTTATTCTAAACTAAGTTGGAGAGGGATCTGCTTCTTCCCCTCATTCTTTCAGGCTCCAACTGGAAATTTAGTCAGTTTAACCTAATAGAAAACAAATTTAGAAATGCTGTATCTGTCTTTTGCCTACCCCATTTCTCCCTTCTTAGTCTTGTACCTCTTTAGGGACATGTGGACTTGAAGGAAATAGAAAATGTTGGAGTTGACAGTCACCGAAAAGAGCATGAAATTCCATTAGCAGGACAAGCATAAATTTGGGCTAATGCAGTTCTAGTGAAGTACAGCCAGTGCTTAAATACTCACTGAGAAATCAGGTGCCTCCCTTTGTACGTGCTGCTTTCAGAGACATATTTGTATTCATGTATTTTACTTAGTGCTTATGCAAGGCATGACAGTGAAGTTCATTGCTTTCCTGGCTGCTCACTCTCAAGACTACCATGCATTAAATGAAATCTATTAATTCTATTGTAAGGTTGTAGGCCAGAGCACCTGGGATACAGGAATTATGTCTGAGAACAGCAACTCACTGAAATGACACTGTGGTGAGAACATCACACCCTCAGAGAGCTGCAAGCCCCTCACAAAACCAGTACAACCAGACAGCACCTCTTAAACTTTCTGTCACAACTTTGACTCAGAATGAAAAAGCATAGCTAGAATAGTTTTGCAGCTTGCACTTCCAAGTTGATTCTTTACAGACCCAAAAGCATGTGCTAGACAGATGTTGTGTCTTCATATTGCACTGATGAGTTGAAGTTATCAAAAAATTGTTGGATTTATGTAAGTAGATATGTCCAAACAAAACCTGTGAATAATTAAGGGGTTGTTATTTAGAATTAATGTAGCTTGAGACTGGAATATCAGTGTTCTGCTTTAGGCTTCAAATGTGTAGGAAATCAACATGAAATAATTATTTTATCTTCATTTTTTTAGGTGTCTCATTAAAATACAGCAATTAAGCCCTAATTCCAGTAATATTTTTTACAACAAAGTCAGTATCTTTAGGAATCTGTAATTTCTTCAGGTTTTTTTTAATTATTATTATTATTATTTACAATGCTATGGACATTTTTATTACTTAGGATTATACTTTATGGAATTTTGGGCAGGATGGATGGAATCTTCAGTGGAAAACTACATTTTACTTTCAGTTCTAGTGCTAAAAAGGCAGCTATAATAAATATTGTGATGATCTTCCAAAGGAAAATAACATTTTAATTTGTAAATATAATGAAGAAGAAATCTGTGGGAAGTGTTTTTTCATCCTTATCAGAAACCTCTCATGTCACACTGTCTTGCAGCCTGAACAACATGTGCAAATCCAATGTGGGAGTATAGGAATTAGTTCATGTAAAGATTTGATTAATGTCTAGCAGTTTCCATGAGTTCCATTCTAATGTTTCCTCAATTTTTATCTGTCACAAAAAATATACTTGAAATAACAAATTTCATTTTTTGAAAAAATGCCTTTTGGTTACTCCAAAGCTGAAAGTCTGTCTTGCTCTTTCCAAATATGATGTGTTTCCTTCCAAGAGATCAGAGCAGTTGTGAGCAAAACCTGAAGACAGGCCGTGTTGGAGCACTCTCTTTTAAACAGGACTTGCCATTTCAATTAGTTTCTTCTGAGACAGGGGACTTCAGCCCTTGTCAAAGAAATTCTTGTGGGCACAGGAGTGTTTCAGAGCTTTAAGGGAGTAGGATTACTCTGATTCTAGTGATCTGCTGTGAGGGGCAATACCTACTTGGATTATTACCCTCATGTTCAATAGGTACTGGATGCCTATCAAGCACTTCAAGCCTGTGGTGCTTTTGAGGAGCTTGACCCAAGCAATTCACCCAGGGTCTGCCAGTTAATTTGCAGCAGAATATACTTAGCTTGTAAATTAGCCAGTTAGTCCTCAGAGGAAGTCTTGAAGTTAACACAGGGCTAAAATCCCAGCTGCTTGCAGAGAGTGAGGTGCTGTAGCTACAGATCTCCTCTGGAGTTCATCACTCCTTAAGGATCTGCAGCAGCTCTGTAATGTACATCAGCTGTTAGTGGAGGACTGCCCAGCAAGGATTGAAGGAATGTGCTGTGTTCCAGCAGTGGCTGGAGCCCTGATACCTTTCCTAGTTCCTGACTTGCCTGTCCAGGCTTTCTACCATAAAATTGCTGCCAGTGCACACAGGCCAGGCACACCTGTGTGGGTGAAGCGCCCTTCTTCAGTTCAGCAAAGACAAAATACATTGAGACTGAAAACATTCAGGTCAGTACTCCTTAAGTAATTTTCCTTCAGTCTGACTTATATAGAGAAATTCCCTAGGCAACTTTCATTTTACTATTGTGATTTCACACCTCTGCCCAACAATGAAATTAAAAATAATTGAAGTAGAGAGGTTAAGAACAGGGTCAATAACTCACTCTGAAAGATGGACCTGCCAAAACTAGTCTGTTTCTCTGGTCATGGACTCTGTAGGTTGGTTGTAACTTCCAGATATTTTTTTATTATTTCAGTTTGCCTGGGGTTCTCCTGAAAACTTATTTTTATGCTTAGGAGGTATCAGACGGAATTTGCTTCAAGTGCTTGAACTGAAAGTCTGAGCTGTGTTAGTTAACTGTGGTGGCTCATAGGTTGTTACATGAGATGGCACGAGTACAACAGAAATGAAAGCAGTTAAGAACAGGAAAAGATTGCCTTGGGATGAAGTCTGTCTGGGATGGGCTGATGAACTGCATACACGGAATTATTTAAGTTTCTAAAAAATCTTTGGTCTGTAAGAATAGTAAAACCAGAGAATGGATTGGGGTGGAAGGGGTCTTTACAGATTGTCTGAAAGATATGGGCTTTAACTAGTGTAAAATGAAGACAGGACCAGACTATTGGCTACAAGCAGAGGGTAATTTTTTTCTGTAGCTCTGTTTCCATAAAATAATTACTTTTGTGTGTGAGGTCTAATTCTCCCTAACTGACACTTTTGTAGGACACTATCTTATCATCTGAGTTTACCTGCCCTTAAGGTAGGGTCTTAGGATTTTAAGGATTCCTTTCTGTTGTCTAAGGTGTAGATGCATCTAACACAAACTCAATTTTACATTTGTACAAATCCCTGCCAAACATATTTGGGAATATTTGCTTAGCTTCTCTGTTTTCCTTACAGAAGAAACATTTACCTCATATGTTACTGCCACTGATTCCTATTTTAGGCCAAATTATTTTTAGTGGGGATAAATCTTTTATAGGACTAAATTTTTTATTACTTTAAATACAAAATATTTATGTTCCATTACATATTTACAATCCTATTCATGAAAAAATAACAGTTATCCTAAATAAGTATTTCCTTGGGAATTATTAAAAAGAAGAAAAAAGGAAGGAAAAAACAATTCCACTGCAAAATTTCCCCTACTTTAAATGAAACACTTGCAGGTAAGATTTACAGGAGGCAGTTAGCAAGCACAAGATCTGTGCTTGCCAGTTTTAAGTCCTGCTTTGAAATTCCCATTATGTCAGACATGATTATAGTGATGGACTATAATGCTTCGGGTAGAGACCTTTTCCTAGCCTTCTTCAACAAAAAAAATTTAAGGGAAATAATTACTGCTTGCTATTCTCTGTCTACTGCTGCAGTGGAACTGGTGCTAAATTTTGTTCAAACATCTTCAATATCTGCAGTATTTCATTAAAAACGGAGCAAATTAATTTTTGGAGCAATACTATTCTGGTCAATGACCAAAGCAAAGCACATAAGCAAATGTGTAAGCAGTGAGGGTAATCCTGGGAGTTTAAGAGAACTGTTATTTTGGAGCAAGTTAAGGATGTGCTTACTTAGCTGCATAGTGTATCTCAGTGCACATCATCTCTGGGCCTGAAGGCAGCTGAAGTTAATAGGAGGGCAGCCTCTCAGAGACTTTGAGCCAGCCCATGAATGATCTAGTGTTCATTCATGGTGTATAGTAGATCAATTGACTTAATTGGATGATGAATCAAATGTTTCTCCATATCTGCAGACTGCTCACTCTTCTCTAATTCTTTTTTTTTTCTTCTCTGTCTTTTTGTTTTCCATCAAACGTTGTTGCTCACTGCTTGTGACTACTCCAAGATCACCCCATTCAGCCTGAAGAATTGACCTGGCTCAGAATATGAGATTAGCAATCTCAGATTTGTTTTCCATGCAGTATATAACATGATTTTCTTCCTGGACTGCAGAAAGTTTCTAGCCATGATATTTTTCTCTTCTGGGTAAGAGGCAAGAATGTGTGGGGTAAATATTTTCTTTCCTATTGCCCTCTTTTGATAAGACAGTTACTGAAAGGAGCATTCTCCTGACTAGAATTTGTAATAGTATTCTTCACAATGCACCAAGAAATCCTTTGTCAAGTAATTGTTTCCCATTTTAAATTACAAATACAAAGCAAACAAAAAAAAATGTGGCAAAAAAAGAGAGATATTTGCTTAGAGGGTTGGAGGGGAGAGTAAAGAGAGTTTGGGCTGAATATGTTCTATGGCAAATTTCCCAAATAACTTTTGGAGCAGATTTGCTAAACATTTCTTTTAATGTGATGTCAGGTCAAAAATTCTCTTTTTTCTTTGTGTGCCATTAAGACATGCTATCCAAGCACAGTGGCTTTGTTTTGTAAGAGGACAAAGTGAGTGCACACATCAGTGTATGTTTAGAGCTTCCTGGCGTCATGAGCTCAGAGCATTTGCTGCCTCTTCACTGGCACTTGGAGCTCTCAAATTGCTGAGAATACCCATGATCACATCAGACCTGGAACCATATCACTGCATTCACCTCAGAGACTTGCAGTGAACATATAATCACTTCTCTTTAACTTCAGAAACATGACTCCAAGATGCTTTTGTTCTGACTCTCCTTCAAGTACAGGAAATTGAGTCATGGCTGTTTGGAACTGCAGGACTGCAGGTCATGTCCTTGTGTCCTCAGTGGATCCATATGATTCTGATTTTTTTTGCCATGGTGTCAGAATGAGGGCAAGGAAGGGGTCAGTCCCTTTGCAACTGCTCTGTCTTTTCCTGCTGGGATCCATACAAGTAAACTTTTTATCTAATTTAAGTTGTGAAATGTTCATCACCTTTTGGGTTTCCTAAAATACCCTGCTTCCCATCTGCCTGTGCTTTTTCTAGGGATACAACCATGTGTTTACATCTTCATGTGAGAGGTGAATTTGCTTGCCTAAAGGGATAACATGGGCAAGAGCCTTTTTGAAGGAGTAATGAATAGAATTAAGGAGGAGGTGCTGTCAGGTGATAAGGGCAGAGTGATAAAAAAACTCCCAAAACCTAGTTTCAAGTATACATAGAAAGTCTGTTTTGACTTTTCTTTTTAGGTGCACTTACTAAGTTACAAACCTGACTACATGCAGTTATAGGGAGCAGGAGGCAGTTAGAGAGGTTGGAATTTAGAAAGGTTTTCAACACACTGTCTCATCTGGGACAGATAGCAATCTGGTGTGATGGGCTCATGGGATCCCCAGCACTAAGAGACCTAACCCTCTGGAGGGTTTCAGCTGTTGGAAGAGCCCTGCAGAAGGAGAGCAGGCAGGTATGCATTCAGGAACCACTAAGAGCAGGGAAATCTGGCTGAGTTCAGCTTATTTGAGCAATTGGGACATTGCCTCTAACACCATTGTTGCAATAGCTCTGAAAAGCCTATAAAGAAAGAGACTGTCCCCTGGTTCCCATCAACGAGACCTGTCAACTCTTTTCAGTCTTCTGCTCCCACAGTTTTCTCCCTTCTCATGTTCCCCTCCCACCCAGCAAGCCTTTAGTGGCCGAGACCTCTCCACTGGTCTCTAATCCTCTGTGATGGCCCAGCTGGTCTCCCTGACCTGTAATGTGATGCAATCACTTCAGCCTATCTGCAGTCACAGGGTGTGAAACTGTGGCTCAAAATCTCGTCTCGTGGAAAGATGCCCATTGCCTTCCCTCACCAAGTGGCTCAAATCTGCCACTCTTCTACCCTGTTACTCACCATGCCCACTGCATCTTCCTCCTGTCTGATCTGAGTCAGCATCTTTCTGCTTACCAGGAAAGAGACTTCCTGAGAGAAGTCTGTGGCAAGAGTGTGTCGTATGACTCTGGGGAAAGCATACAGTTTTGGAAAGAATGTTCCCATGGAGATTCCCTGCTAAATTTTCCTTCAGGTTCTCTCAGTATTGAAATGAACCTCAAATTATTTGCAGAGTTCCATTTCCTGAGATTTGAGCTTATTAAAATGTTGCCTGAGATACCAGTAACTGTCTCAATCTTTGCTGCAGGGCCTCTTCCCTCTCCTCTGCCAAGGCTTTCAAACAGTATAATTTTCTTTCTTTAACTTGAGGCTCTGTACCTCTGAGCTATTCTTGTCACCCCCAGCCTCTTCTGCAGCAAATCCCAGGGCTTTCTACCTGAAGTCATCTAATAGGTTGGTGTTCTCATCAGGAGGGAGCAGTGTGATTAATTCTCCAGTGTCTCTTCTGTTCCTCTGAGCTGTTTCCTTATGGGGAATCTGTAATGCAGCAGGGCAGGAGCCAGCACAGAACTCTCTTTGGCTGAAAATATGTGCACCTGCACCACCTTCACATTATGGAATAAGCCACAATGAGAGCAAAACAAGCAATGCGCTCTCATCATTGACTTGCCGTCTGTCTTTTGTGATCTTGCAAAAAAACAAAGATAGTCTGTAACAAAGAAGATATGACTCAAGAGGGATGTGGGTAAAACACTACAATTAAGCATTAAAAATCAGCCACATAAATATGCCTTCCAAGGAGAACTCCCTGAAAAGATTCTGATTTACATTGGGTCAAAAAGGAAGTGCAAATCCAAAGTATTTTGAGATGGATGCCTCTTAGTGCAGAAAGGAGGGGCCACCAGAAGTGTGCACCACATCCAATAGCACTTGTAGAGGTTATTTTACCTAGTAATGCCTCAATACACCTGAATATCATAGCCTTTTAGAAGGGATGAAGGAGCTTAGGAGCTGAAAAGTTCTGATTTGCCTTGGGAAGCCCCCTATCTCTCTTTGTTGACTCCAGATGAAAATGGAACCAGGATACCTCCTTGCCTTGATCAGGTGTCTGAAGTAACTGAAACTGATCCAGGTGAAGAGACACCATCAGAAAGTGGTGTCTTCCTGCAGCTACTCACAGTCCCTGATTTGTGCCAGGAATTCAGCCCTACATCACCCCCAATGGCTGCTAACATGATCTGTGGCCTGGAAGCAGCCATTACAGCAGAAGGTTAGAGACTCTCAGGACCATTTAGCTCCTTCTTCAGGAAGAATTTTGTTCAGGAGATTTTGTTCCTTCAGAGTTTGTGCTTTGGACCTAAAAGTTCATATCACACAGATAAGCTCATAGGGTTATAATGGAAGTACACTATATGCCCCTTAAGGACAATGGTCTGTGAAAGAAACAGTTAATTTTCTCAGTCTGGTGACAAAAATTTAGAGGTTTGGATTTTGGCTCAGAGCAAATGATAGGCAAGCTCTGGGCATGCAAGCTGTATGGCAGGTGCTCACTTCCTGCCTGTTGGGCTCTTTGGAAAGCAGGTATTTGTACATTTTATTAGTTAACTTCACAGAGAAAGTGTAGAGCCATCCTAGCATTACCTTTGACAGCACTTCCATCTGTGTATTCTTTGGGCACTGGGAATCATTCTTCTTGGAAGGCCATGACAATGCAAAGGTAGAAACTTGGGGCTAATTTATAGCTCTAAACTGAAGTAACTTAGTGAGTGAAGGCACCAGTTGGTTCAGAAAGATCTTAGCAATGATTAACAGTGCTGCTCTATAAAAATTGTCCCAGTTCTCAGTGTGGATCGTGGAAAGATTAAGCATTGACAAAAGATGCCATTTGTTGTGCACTCTTTTTTGCATCTTTTTTCCCCTGAAGATATCACAAGTCTCTATTGTCTCCAGTAAAGTCAAGCTTTTTTCACTTTTGATCTTATAGAGTTTGCTGCTGTGAATGATTATGCACATTGTCATCTTTAACTTCATTAATACAAGTACTAAAGCAACACATCAAATGTGGATTTTTCTAAGTCTGGAATTTCAGACAAACAGTTCTGTGCATTTTTTCAGAGACTGAGTGGTTCCAGAAAGATCAGTAGGTCTGTATGATAGACAAAAATACAACTGTTCCAAAGCTGGGATGACACCACCAGTCAATATGAGTGTCTAGACTGTGATATGTGAAAGTAAAAAAATATTTTTTCTCCAGAATTCTTCCCTTGAAGCTTCTGGACTGTACAAAATAGAGAATTCCAGTTTAAAAAAAAAAGAAAAAAGTGCAGGGATTATGAAGGGTCTTCATTGTACTTTAAGTAAAAACTCAAAGACAAGTTCCTGGTAGTTATCAAGATAAATAATTTTAAATATTCTATTCATGTGCTCTACCTGTAAATTTACCTTGAATCATATGCATAACAATGATTTAAAAATTGTTATTGAATTTTATACAAGAAGCTTGCCATTGAGGAAATGAGTGTATCATTTGGTTAAAAATAGCAGTTAGGAGGAAAGAGGCCTTAAACTACTTCCCAGAGAACAGGACTGTAGCAATGATGCTATAATAGTTTATTGTTTCTTATAATACAGCAAGTGATAAAAAGGCTTAATATACAACCCAAATGGATGTTTACTTGTATAGTTATATACTCAGCTGCTTGTGCCAGAGATTTAATCTAGTCAGGGCTGCTTTTATATAAAAGTGACTTGTTTGTGTTCTGCAGGAGATTTCTACTCTTTTATGTGAAGTCTTACATGTCTGGAGGATTAAAATTGCTGCGGTGTTTTTAGAAAATAATGACTACTAAAGACTCTAAAGTAGTTGGGCCACTAGAGGGAAAAATGTATTACAAAGGGATTTGTGCTATGAAAATGAATAGATATAGATAAGCAGGAAGGATAGTGCCATTCTTTTCTGGCTCCTAAAAAAGCAACTTTAGTATGCAAAACATCTATGAGCTCTTAATTTTAATTTAAACTATATGTTTTATTATGATTTTTAAAATGCTTTTCAAAATGTTTTTCATTGTTTTTCTATAGTGATTTAAATAGGGTTAATATTTTTACTTTCCTTAACTGAAAACCTTTTATTCTCATCTTAGATGAATCAACTACCAGTGCAAAAGTTTTCAAATGATAATAAAATACAGCAAGAGGACTACATTTAACAGCAAAAGTGAAATTCTGTCTGGACAGGTGATGGCAGATTTCTCACTGACTTCTAATGACCAGGATTTCTTCATTGGAATTTGTTTTAACTCCAGCTTGTGGTGCAAAAAATTCCTTTAATATCTTTACTCTGCAGGATGGGTCCCCATGTCTTCCCCATTTTTGAAGGTGACATTGATGGTTTACATTCTTACCAGGCTGAACACAGTCCAATATAACCCATAAACCCATATGCAGGGTGGTTTTTTTGTTGTGTTTTTTGTTTGTTTGTTTGTGGGTTTTTTTGTTTGTTTGTTTTGGTTTGGGTTTTTTTGTTTTGTTTTGTTTTTTTCTCCATTGGACCATATTAGTTTTGCTCACCTTACTAGATTTTTCCACTCCCTGGTTCAGGCAGTTATGCAAAAAAATGTTGATTTTGTTTTTTCCAAGGAGGAATAGACCTGTTTTAGTCAAGAAAATGTAAGGAAAAGCTTAATAGTTCTAAAAGATAGTAGATTAGGAGGACAACAACTCTATTTTTCAAAAATGTGTGTGTATATGAGTGCATGTGTGTGTGCATATGCATGCACATATACCTTATAAGACAGAATTGTTGCTTTAAGGGGAGGAGATTAAGGGGGAAAGGGGCTGACTCATGATCTCAATCCTGTGTTAACAGCTTGAAGGCAGCATATTGCCATGTCAGTGGGAATGCCTATGCTGATAAATTGGCTTCTTTGTGTCTCCACAGCCTCTGTGTTGCCTTCCATCCTGGCTGAGCTTTTGGGTGAGGTAACTGATTCTTCAGAAATGGATTGGGGAAACTTCTGGTGTAAGACCAAACTCAGTCCTTACAAACAATATGGGTGCCACTGGAGTTATGAGCTGTTCAAACCCAAGTTCACTGTCAGGCCTTGCAAAGAAGAAAGGAATGAAAAAAGCTGTTAAACCTTACACATGTAGTGTGTGGGGAAGGGATCTGAGGTCATATTGGCTCTTTACCTAGGAGTTCCCATGAGCAAGCTCTCTTACCCTGAAGCAGTAACTAGACTAGAACAAGAGGGAAATCTGCTCATTTGGGATAGTAATGAAACCAGAACTAGTTTAGCCAACCAAAGTGTTTCAATCCTTTGCAAAATTACCAAAGAGATTGAACAAGACTACAAAAATTAAAAGCAATGTTGCTTAGCTGAAAACACACACTAATCTAATAGTTTTTGATAAGATAGATAAATCCCAGTAATTTAGGTCTCATATTAGATACACAATTATTGGCATCATGCAATAGCACAATTAGATTAGGACTTTGCTTCCTGTCTTTTCCAGAATATTTGGTAATGAGGAAGACAATTGTCTGTGACTGCCTCCCCTTACAATGAATCCATACAAATCAACTATTTAGTTTTGTGATTAAGTGGTTAGCTGGAAAATGGATGAAGATAACTGAAATTATACACATCCCCTTGTTTCTTTTATCTGGGTTTGTATTTTATTTAGCACAGGACAATTTGTAGCACCCTGATTTTCCATGTGGTGTTTCCCACCTGCATGAGCCACTAACCAAGCAGCTGTTTGCCCACTGCTCTGGGCAATGGGGTATCAGCTGTGTTTGACACCTATCCTGGGTATGTCCCTCTCCCTTATAAAGTGCTGGGTCTGGCCAGAAGCTGGACAGAGGAGTGGCTGGAGGGGAGGAAGCACAACTGAACCCTTCCTCCCCTGAGCCTGTGGTCCCAGCACACCACGGCACTGGCACACTCACCCTGGCTGGCTCAGAGGGACAGCTGCTGCCCAGATAGAGCAAACTCTGAACCCCACCACATACCAAAGAGCCCTTCTTTACCCTCTTTATAGCTATCTATTAGACCTTTGGGGAATTCAGCACCACTGATAATAAAAGCATGGTAGAGATGCCCTTAGGCTTATCTTTAAATTTGACAGTTTTGTCTCTTTGCTGGTACTGCCTTGTCACCATCTGCTGTCTTTGCGCTCAGCTGTCTACTGGGACTCGTGCAGGTGTGCATGGCAATCCTCTTGCCTTCACACAGCAGTTTGCATGTTAAGGTGGGTGGAAGAGCATTGCAATTTATACAACCCTTGATCAGCATCCCTGTATGCAGCACATTGTTTGAAATTTAACTGACATAAAATCATGATGTGGAACAAATAACTGTTCACTCAGATGTGTAGCTCTATGCTGCACACATGCCTTGCTGTGAAGGTAAACTGAAAGTGAAATAGGACCCTAAGACACCTCAGCTGTGGTCAGTAAGACCCCCAGAATCTCTCTGTTCCTGTTCACTGGATGATTTTTTTAGAACCTAAATTTTTCCCTCTGTAAAATAGAAACAGTGAAACCTCCCCTTCTTTCCATCCCTGAGGGAGTAAAAAGTTTTGTGGAGGAGCTTGGTGCTGTTTACTATTACAAGCTATGGCTTGGGAATATGCACTTTTTACCCCCAAAGGGAAGAAGGCCTAGGGTGACCAGGTCTGAAAGGGAGTTGGATGCTGGGGGCTTGAGGAAGTGAGGTGAAATCTCTCAGAAAGGGGAGGCAAAGATGAATCAGCTGCATCCTCTGCTGAAACTAATGGGAAAGCTTTTACTGATTCTGACTTCCTCTTGGGCCACAGGAGCTCTCACCTCCTTCTCTTTCCTCTCCTGTCCTTTGTCACTTATCAGGCTTGTCCACAGAGGCTGTGGTAGTTTATGTTGTATGGCATCTGATGTGGCAGCAGCAAGTATCTTGATATTTGAAGAATGCTAGCAGGCAGCCATGCTAGTTGCTGGTGAAGATGAGGATGGAGTAAGTGCCCTGTTCCCCTCTGTGCTGTGTGGGACAGTGAATAGCCTTGAAAAGGGTTGCCATTAGCAAAGACTAATCTCTGCAAGACTCAAAGATTGCAGGACATTTTATTCCCTATTATGCAACTCTCTTTCTGCACTGGTGGATATGATTTGTGATCCCCATAATAAGGAACGATGTCTTTAAATTCTACCAAATATTTCTTGATAATTGGGTCACAGCAGTGTTGACCCAAATTCTCATTTAAAGAGCCTGAAAAAATCATAATCCAAACATGCTTGGATCCAGAATTTGAGCTTGAACTTTTTTCTAATTATTATTTTATAGAAGCACTCACATTAGGATTTTACTATCAGAAGGATGCAGAAATAGAAATTGTTGAAACAGGTTTTTAGCACTGTGGAGTCCCTGACTTCCATTTGCAGCAATTCAGAGCTTGCCCCATATCTTCAAGACTTGCTTACTGATGACACATACTGGTTAATTTAGTGGGCAGTTTACTAATATTAGGACATAAAGCTACTATTGCCTACAAGTTCTTTATGAATGTTTCCACTTACATTCTTTATTGAATACGCTGTTTATAATGCAAAGTTTATAATGCAGTGGCTGCAAAACATCATGGTCTGATACAGCTATTACTTCAACATCCATATGTTTTGCCATAGATGTTTACCAATAGCTCAAGCAGAGTAGCCAAGGAGTAGCAATTAAAATAACCCATCCTTGTAATTTAAAGCTTCCTGCGCAAGGAAGCGGAGGAGCATTATTGTCTCCGGATTTAAGTCTGCTGAAGACTTTCAGATTGTGAATTCAGGAACCTGAGGGAGGGCAGAAAATTTGAGTAAGCACATTACCACTTCCTCTGGAGGAGTTGGTTGCTGTTCCAGTGGTATTGTAACCACTAAATGTCACCATGATCTCTCTGGTCCAGCTCAGCACTGCTCCACAAACTCATCTTTTTACAGTCACTGACTCAGCTTTATGAGTAGCTTCTGTATGTTTTTTTTGAGTTCAGTAGGAAACTCAACTATATATTTAGGGTGTCATATAAATAACTCTGCCCTCTGCACAGCTGACACAAAAGAAGGTTTTAATTTCTCACTTTGGTAACGATTTACAGCTGTTGTTCCATTTGGCTTATGAAACATTATATATATGCTTCAATGAATGTTTCATATGTATATTTTTATATATAAACAGTGAAAAATTACTTTTGAGAGTCACTTGCAAAGCCACCGTATTTTATGCAGAAAACATGTCTTGCAGATATACTAAACAATTCTTGCTGCTATCACAATTAAGCAGAGAAATCCTCATGCTTCTCTTTATCTTTCTACATATATATCTCAGTAATGAGGATAGAGCTATGAATCAATATGACAATTTTTGGACAGGAGAACTATTTTTCAGTTGTTGATTTAGGGTGAGTGAAGAGCTGTTTATTCTGGAAAAAGCTTTGCTATATTTCCTTTTATAAAAAAAAAAAAGTAAAATTACACAAGGTTAGTAGCTTTTTTCTAATTTAAATTCAATTCTAATCTTGGCAATATGCTTGCCCCATTCTTAGGGTTTTGGTGGTGGGTTTTGTGTTGTCATTTGGGGTTTTTGTCTTTTTTATCATCAAATGATCCAGATTTTTTCTTTGTCTCAGCACTTGAATTGGAAAATGAAAGGTGGGTGAAAAGTCAAGAAACAAGGGGAAATTTTCCCCTGCTGGAATCTGGGCTGTGACCTCAGATCTGCTTCATGAAATGAGCAAGTCACTTGGCCTGTGCCTTGGCTTCCCAGTCTGGAAAGAGGGACTCTGGTTTTCTTTGAGATGCTTCACAATTCACATCTGAAAAGCACTAAGCATGATTAATATCCAAGCATGTGATGTCTGACATGCAAAAATACCATGCTGTTTAATCACTGGTGCCTTATGGATGTTCTTTGACATAAAGACAGCAGCTGGGTCTCTTCAAAACAATCCAAAAAAATCTAATCACTAATGATTTACTTGCTATTCACTAGAGGTGTTTTACGCAAGTAATTACACAGGGACTAGGAATTGAACAGTGATTTGATCAAGATTCATCTGCATGATTGCAAACATTTAAAATTATTTTTCAAATATTTATTTTTAAAGAAAATTAAATTAAAATTTCTTAAAGCCTGGTATTTAAGATTGTGATTTTTTTTCAAGTGTCTAGTGGGAGTTAAAGGAAGTCAAGAAATATGGAATGCATAATACTGAAAAAAAGGAAAAATGGCTTGTCCTTTTATTGCTTGCTTTCACACTCCCACTTAAGAGGCATGGAGGAGGTCATGGAGGATCCTGAAATGATCAGGCATTTGCTGCATTACAGGCACTCCTGTGCCTTCCTGCCCATCACCCACTTCTGGCTCCCACAAGTGCTAATCATAATTAAATGGAACAGTCGGTGCGAGTAATAACATTGAGGAACAAAGACAAATCAGTTCAGTGGGGGTAGTCTGCTTAGTTCTTTTTTGATTAAGAACTTCTCCTTGACTGTGTACACATCATTCTATTTAAAGGATTCACTCTCTCTGCTGACCTCCATGACATTTTCAGTCCTACCTTTCTTGCTCACCCATTTTCTGGTTTTAGTATCCTCACCTATTTTTGTGTGTCAGGGAAGAAAGAAGACACTATTGTAAGCTGGGTAAAATTTTAGACTTATTAATACCTTTGTCATATTTCATAACTCATGAAAAAGCTGATGTACCTTGTAGTCCGACTACATGGTTGTTGTAGGTCCCTTACAACTGAATAGGGACCTTCCTATTTTTTCTGTTTTGTTCCATTCTATTCTACAGATAACAGGAAATTTGAGCTTGGTACTGCAATAGCTTTGTTCAATAACCTTTGTTCAAGCATAGATATATATATTTTAAACCATGTGTACAGCCTTGTCGACGGCAGTGAGTATCTGAAATTCCTCTTTGGCCTTCCAAAAAAATGGAACTTGCTACTTCCACACACCCTGAAGTGTCTTTTAGTGATACTGATACCCCTAGTGATAAGATTAGAGTATGTGATTGATTTTTTTTTTTTCTTTTTAATTGCTATCTGCTTTTCTCCTAAAACATTAGCATTCCCTACATTTTTTCGTCTTTCACTTCCTACTCTTCCCCAGTGCCTGTGCTGCCTGCCTGAGAGAGGAGCACCTCCTTTCAACCTGACTTGCGTTTCAACTCAGCAGGCACTGCAATCTTTTTCTTGGCTCCTGGTATCTCGTCTAATCAAATGCCATGCTTTTATGCTGGCTCCCTGCATCTGTACTAGGTATTTTGTTAGACTATCAGGCAGAGCTGAAAGCTCCCAGCTTGCCTACTTTCTTGTCCGCCAAACTGGAGAGAGGGGAGGAGAGAAGGGAAGGGGGTAGAGAGAGACAGTGAGAGCTCTTTAGTGTGAGTCATCTTAACTTCAGTGCTTTCCCTACTCCTGTGAAAGTGCTACTTGGTATCTCTAGTGTGCATGAAGATTCGGCACTTTGTCCTGAACACAGAGAATTCCCAGACCCTTTGATAATTTCCTATTAAACAGTGGATGTATCTTAAAGGTGAATTGCAGGAAGTTTAAAATAAAATGAAAAAAGCTCTGTCTCACTGAGCCAGTTAAGGTCTTCATATATAACTCTGGCAGTGAACACCAAAAACAATAGCAGAAAGACAACTTTGTCTATAATAAAACTTTCAAATTTAGTAAAGAAGTCTGGTGGTTTAGTGATACAGGGAAAGGATCACAATTTTCAACTGCATTTATGTTCCACTTTTCACTACTGCATATCTAGTTTCAGTTATTGCACACTGAAACAACAAAAAAGTTTGCACACTACTCGGATGGTTTGGGATCTTCTAAGTTGCATGAACCAAGTTAAAATGTTGATAAAAGCATGTCTGGCCAGGATCACTGATCTGCACATAGCAGATGTGAATAATGCAGTTGGTGGCCACATAAGTAAAGATGAAATGAGGTGTTCATGTTATGCTCATATTAAATAGCATCTGGACTAAAGTGTGGGTTCAGCTCCAAAAAAAAAAAACCACAGAAACTAAATTATGAATGCGAAAAGATCATAATGTGGTGCCCAAGTAGATTTGGTGGAGAAAACTAGGGGTTCTGCTGTACATCTTGCTTCTCAGTTCTCCTTCTGCCTCCCTTCTCTTCACTGTCACTTTGCAGGGAAGGGTTTATCTCCCCTTCTCACCATGGCTTCATCCTGTGCCTGCACACCAGGGGGAATTAATTGTTTATCAGGAGGAATTGCAATCCAGAGCAGCCATCGCATGACGTACGCAAAGGCCACAGGAGACCATTTTCTGTTGGTGTTGATATCTCAAATTCTTTACAGCTGCTGTTACATATAGTTAAAATAAGCCACAGATCAGTTCATAACACTCATGAAAAGCTGCTGAAAATAGCTAACATGCTTTGTGGTGACATACATCACTTGCTGATTTGTTTAAGAGGAGACAGTCAACAACATGTTTGATTACATCTGTTTTGGAGTTTTACTTTTGGAAAATCCATTTTAAGAAGATAAAAAGCATTTCTTATAGTTTAAGTCTGTCTTAGTATTTCAGGGTTCTTGGAGAAATGCATGCTCCAATTTACATAATTCCCTGACCCTTTGCTACCTACTTGTTCTGGTTGAAGTAAGTCAAACTTTAATGTGATTATGTGGTTGGATAATAACAGAGAGCTCTTCATCCAATTAAACAGCTCTTCAAGGTGTGTAGTATCTGATAAACCACAGACACTACAGAAAAGAAAGAAGCCCTTGTTTTCTCTTTCCTCTTTTTTGTTCTCTGTCAGTTGGCCTTTGTTTCCTTTTTATGTCATGGGATTAGCTTAAGCAGTTTATGCCCCTTGCTTATTTTTCCTAGGAAACCACTGCTTAATCCTTGTCTTTGTGCTAGTTTGAAAGTCACTGCAATGGACCTTTCTCTTTTCCCTTGTATCTATTGCAATATTTCAGGTCAGTTCTTTTTCCAGTTTCTTTATGTGGTAGCAAGTGTTATCACATTCTTTCCCCAGCCACCTGGTAAAGCTGATTCTCCTCTGCTCACGCCTGTATAAACATGGAGTGTTTCAGGTAGAGGCAGTGAACCTGTGCCAGGGCAGAACAATGCAGATAATGATGAGGTAAGATGATACAAACTGTAAATCAACATAAAAGTGGCCTTTGCCCACAGATGGCAGCTACAAGCATTTAGACACAATAATTTCACATGGTAACTCCAGCCTGGATTGTATTTGCTGCAGATTCAATGTGACCAACTTTAATATACAGTCTTTCCTTAATGCAAAATCCATCACTTTGCACAAGATGAGACTTTATTTTTATTGACAAAAAAGGCGTCTCTGTCCTAAACATATGATGTTTGCTTTTGTATAAATCACCTTTTTCTCTCATGTGTGCTCATTTATGTGAGCAAAATATCTCACAAACTTCTTTGAATGTATCTAGAGTTTTAAGAATTGCCATTTTCCTCAAAATTGAAATGATTGTTGGTGTAGTGAAATCATCACCTTCATGTAGGCAGTACTAAAAAAAGATGGTTGGATATTTTACAGCCTTCCTTCCAAGAAAGTGAGAAGTGATGACTCCTTAAAGCCCAGAAAACTTGATTGCTTTAATAACAAGCCTTTTAAAAGACAAATGAAAACCCTGATGTACTTGAAGTCACAGGACACAAAAAAAACCCCATATCAGGAAAGAAGTCCATTGTGAGATACATCTACCTCAGAATAGATAAAATTATTATATGTATCTCACAAGAACTATAACTGTTATTTAAATCATTAAAAGCAAGTCTGAAGAAGGCATAAAAAGTTGTAATAAATCATGAGAACAGTCTCATGATACAAAGTGTTGTGAGGTACCAGCTTAGAAGTTGGTGGGCTGGCAGCCAGGGTAGTACAGCTGGTAGATCTGAGGATCATATAATCAGACTGTAGCCACAGGTACACACTGATGTTCTTTACATTCTTTTTCTCTTCTTCTTTTTCCCACTGTAAGTTAGTAAGGAGGAATAGTGCCTTCATTGATAACCACCTTTCCCAGAACTGTGTTAAAGGCTTATGATGAAAGACTGAAGTTGTTTTGGGATATGTGGACAAGAGAGTATTACATAAGAGGAAAATGACCTTGTCTGGAGTGAACTTTACATATGTCAAAGGAATACTGACCATGGGGAACTGGTGCTCAATCCAGATGTCAGGTGAGGATGAATAAATAGAGGATCTGAGATGGTGTTGGGTTCTCTGTTTGACATCATTAAAATGAGATTTACATACATTTCTGGCTTTGAATTCAACTTTAGGCAGAATCCTGCCGTCTTTTATGTTAAGTATTAAACAGGATAGCCTTTCATGTATTTAGGTGCCTTTCCTTCTTTCCTTTCCTCTTCTTTCCTTCTTTTATTTTGAAAACTTTATTTAGCCTTTTTGCTGTTATCTCCCTTTGTAACTACAGGATTTGCAGTTCTTTCTCCACAGTAATATTTCATGCTGGAGTGTTCTCTGCTGCAGCACTCAAGCAGCCCTGTGGAAAACACTGAGCCTAGTCTAGGGAACAGAGGGTTAAGCATTGCCTTAGGTATGCCCACAGCACTTGCAGCTCTAAATAAAGATATGGTTTTAATCAAATCTTACGCTTCAGGGCTTTTATGACTGTAAGAATGGAGAAGAATATTTTCTTTCTTTTTTTCCCCCTCTTCTGTTTCCTCAAGAATAATTGACCATTTTTATTTTAGACTTTTGCTTAGCTTGTCACCTGACTTGTCCAAAACTGATGAGGAGGGCCATTTGTTGAGAATGAAAATGAAAAGAGCAAGCAGAGGTTAGGATAAAAACGGGAAACCTGCTCTGGAGGTATGTGTACTGATGAGCTTTCTTTGTGCACTAATAGTCTAGTCCACTTTGGGGAAAATATAAATTTTGCAACTGGGAAAAACAGCTGTTTTGATAGGTTTTGGTTTTCAGTCAGTGGTGTAGATTATTATCTCCTTGGCATGGCCTCAGTTATTAGCTGAATTGTCTTCCCTGTCCTCTGCCTGTGGAGTGGAACTGTTTATTCCCTGACAGATATGATCCTTCTGTCCTTTGGTCTAACAGTGTAGTTCAATGACACAGTTAATCAGGACTACCTGTTTTCATGCATCTAAGCATTACATTGGTTTAACTGTACCTGAAAAGGTAACCTAAGTATTAAAAGATGAGAGAAATATAAAAACCTGTATTATTCAGGAAGTCAAAATAGATGATGCAAAGGTCTCTTCTGTCTTTAAGTTCTGAGAAATAAAGAAACAGCAAATCACACTTTAGATTTTTCAGTTTCCAAGTACACTTAATTTTTTTCTTTAACTCTGAACTGTTTGTTATTTCTTTTTCAATATCACAGCTTGAAGCTATATGACTGGTTTTTTTTTTTTCAGTCTGTTCTTTTCACTAAGTGCATGTCCAGATTACTCTTTCATGCCTCATTTGCTGTGGCTTGCTGTACAAAGATATCAAGTGTTTCGTTAGCTAGTTTACTCATCCTGCTGCACTGCAGGTTTTCTGAGGCTTTTCTCTGCACTGTCTCCCTGCATGCTTCTCTTTGTTCTGCTGCAGCGCCATGGATGCTGTCTTGACTGAACACCAAACCTACAAATCGTTTTGATCTCTCCATTTAGCCCTGGCATGTTCAAAGTGACATGGTTTACAAATAAATGTATGGATTAAAACTATAATTTCTTTCTGATACAAAGACAAGGCAGATGAAGGCTGAGCATTAGGATTGCATGCCTTTACCTCACAGAGGTATGTGGTGTTGTGTATGTAAGGAGCCAGGCTGTGGCCAGTGCAGAGCAGCCATCCATGCATTTGGGAGCCTGGTTCCAGTGAGATAAGGGATCCCTGGGCTATGTCTCTCTCTTTACCTTTACTGATTTAATGTAGACAATTAACTTTCAAATGCTTAAAGCTAAAGATGTGCTTCAGCTCAGTTGCTTAGGTGTGACACAGAGGCCTGAGGTAATGCTTTCCTTCTCTGCTGAAGCTGAACTCAGTGTGAATGCTTCAGGATCATCTCCTTGAAACCTTTTTTGAATTTTGATGCAGCTTATGACATCTCCCCCTCAGGGTTGCTCTGTTTAACTACCACTTCCTTTTAGGATTACTTCAAGTCTCTCTCATTGCTGTACAGCTGAGGCAAATCCCTAGGAGATGGGTACACGCTGCACTTGCAGAAAGGGGTGCATCTGCTGGAGCAAGCACTGTGAAAGCCAAATGGGACACCAGCAACATGCCTTGAACCCATATCTCTGTAGTGGGGCTTTAAAGGGGGCCAGTCTGCTTGTTTAGTCTCTCCATGATTTCATGTAGTGTTCTATAACAGAAGTATTCCCAGCCTCATTTCCAGATTTTTCAGTTTCTCATATTTGAGCACTTTAAAGGAAAGTCTCCAGTCATTTGGAGATCTTACATCCATGGATCTTACATCTGTGCTAGGTTGGTCTTAATCTAGTTTTGGCAACTATTATAGATGTATAAATCCTGCCATTTCACACTGTTTAAGAAACAAAACAAACTGGTGTTTGGTTCAAATGGCAAGAGTGGGCATGTTTCTACATGCAAAATGAATCACCAGAATCTATCAACCAGTCAAGTATTGTATATTTTTTCCTGAAGTCAAATTACCTTCCAGCTTGATGGAAAAACCCTTATACTTCAGAGAAGTCCAGATGCCTAATTTCCAGTAACTTCACTCCCTCTTCAGCATACTTTTTACTAAAGTTCTTTTAAAATTAGAGTTAGCTGCTGTTACATGTGTGGGTGGAGAATCAACCCTTAGCTGAACAGAAAAAAAACCAAAACAGATGTAAATCAGAGGAAAATTTTATTTATAGTAAACTTGAGTATGTGTACAGAGTTGGGGAATATAAGCCACACATTTGCAGTTATCTAACCTGATTTTAAATTGTACAGATTGAAGTCAGGGATGTTTATATCTTTGTCTTCGATATTTTTAGGATACTTATTCTAGCTGACAGTTAAAGGCAAAAAAAAAAAAAAACAAACCTTCTAGCAGCCTGTTCAAAAAAATGTGAAGTTCAATATTCAGTTGTTTAATTAAAACTAAACTTACATTTTAAAAACAAAAGAAATAACTTAGTAAACCAACAATTTAGTTCTCGGAGAAGATGATTGTTTAATCTCAGAAATTTCTTTGTTGCTTATCTTTATTATTTGAATACAATAAACTTTGTGCTTGCTTAATAAAAAATCCTTGCTAAAACAATAAATAACCCATTTTTCCTTTATTTGGCAAGCAATATGCTTCATTTAGTTGATTTCTAAGGTGATAATCCCCTTGAATTATTGGGTTTTAAGTGGCTTCTTATTGAATTTCTTCCTCTGACATCCTGCTGGCCCTCAGGCCTTCCTGTCCCTGAGATCTGGGTACAATGGGATTTCCACAGGCACAAATGAACCCCTCTGTGCAGCAGATAAGATCCTGATAGCTTTCAGTGTCTTCCCTGCCCTGTGCTTTGCAGGAAGGGAAAGATTGCTGTTTTCTGTCTAAACTGGATAAATTAATGAGAGGAATATAATGTGATCCAGGGTGGGATTAGTATATCTGTTCAGTGACTATCCTGTACAGAGGAGATTGAGGTGTTTCTCCATCACTGTGGCTTCAACAGATTCACACTTGGCAGAGGAACATGCAAGACTGCCAGTAAACCCAGTAGGCTCTAGGAACTCCCTGAACTTCCCTGGTGTTACACAAAGCTTTGGGGTATCTGCAATGAATTTGGGTTGGAGTTTTGAAACCATTTCCTGATAGACATTGCACAAAATGTCATCAAGGAAATAAATTGTCCTTTATTTATAGAACAGGTTATTCCAAGGAATAGGATTAGGAAGCCCTCTTTCTCTCTTTTTGGGGATTCTTTCTCTATCATAATCCTTCCCTGAGGCTGCTGGAAGACAAGGATCAAGATGTTAGCAAAAATGTAGGAGGTACATAAGCAATTTTCCATTCAGTTCAGAAGTAAACAGGGAGGTAGTCATCATCACAGGACACAGGGTGACATGAAGCCTTCAGGCTGTGAAACCCTACGCTCTCTTCAGAATAGCTTTTTAAAAACCTGATTCCCTCCTAGATGGAAAATACAGTCAAGTTTTGCTTGGGCTTGCCACAGTTCCAAATATGTAATTGCTCTCCCACTTGCTTTTGGAGATGTAATACTTTTTATTGTTCCTGTGTTCTTTTTGGGAAGGTCTTTATGATATAACACTACAACACTGTTCTTCCCAGTTCTGAGCATATTACATATCTGGTCTGCAAATTAGAAGAAACTCATAGCACTCTGCTAGGATGATCTCAGAAAATGTATTCAGGGGGCAGCTGCAAACATGAATTCTGTGGCTGTTCTCTGCAGACTGCTCTCCTCCTAATGTGAACTACATAGGAGCACATGAGACTTGTTCCAGGATGGCAAACTGCAGACATGTGCTCTGCCCTGGGATGTGGCAGGGATGGCCCTGGGTTGTTGTAAGCAGAACTTGCTCCATGATCAGGAAAGGAAACTCAGTAGCTCTGGCTCTCTGCTGCAGCTAAGGACTCCTCTGAGCTTTGGGAATGTATGCCTCTTTCAGCTGGCACTGCCTCAGGAGCTTCTGTGAGCCTCTCCATTTTTCCACATCATTGTGTTCAGAGAAATGGTTCACAGAGGAAAGATGCCTATCAGAAAGAATGCCAGGCAGATGCATGGCCACACGGAGAAGGCAAGATGAAGTTCTGATCCTTGTTATAGTGATTTTGACAGCTCTCTGATTTATTATGATGTAAAATCAGTGTAATTGCAGTACCCTTAGGGGGACTATAGTTTCTTCTGATGTGGAAAAAAGAATTTATGCTGTATATGAGTAGTCAAAGATGCTACTCTGACTCTTCGACTATTTTAACATCTGATAGATTGTCATCTCTGCCTTGTATAAGCTTCTATGACTGCTTCTTCCTCCTATTATCCCTTCTGGATTAGGGGTGAGCCTGTTATCCTACAACCCATGTTTGTTTCTCCCCTTCCACTCTGGGTCCCAAAAGGCAGAAGAAATATGTGTTAAGGGTCTAGACCAGAAAGGAAATTTTGTTGAACATCCTTGACTTGTCAAGGCTATGACAATATTCTGGAGGCATAATGAATGATGAATATGATTAATATTCCAATATCTGAAGCTTTTGCCTTTATTGACAGAACCTATTTGGAAAATTTGAAATCTGAATGATTGGTTTGGTTTTATTTTTAAAATACTTTTATTTGAGTGTTTAATCTTGAAACATTAATCTTCACTAAATGGTGGAGCAAAAAAGCAAATGTCAAGACTGAAAAGAAAGAGCTTGTTATTGAAAAAAAATCTGAATTGTACTGATTCAAGTGATTTTCAGAGAAACAGCTCGCAAAACAATAACAAAAACTCAATTTTTTTTGTTTCCTTTTTATAAGAAATAACTGAAAAAACTGAAAAATTCTCCCATAACAGGAAGATTCTTTCCCAAAAGTCTACCACATCCACTCTTCTGGAGCCAAGGATTGCAGCAGGAATCTGTGAAAGGGAGCTCACCGAGGACCAGAGCACACAGAATGTTTTAAATACTGTTAGTGCAATAGCAGGAGAGCCTGCCTAGTGTAAATAATGAATTCCTACTTCGACATGAAGCTTGGAATCCAAAACTGAAGAGCTTAAAAAGGATGTGTTGCTAGCACTAGGTTTTGAGTAGGGCAGCTGCTGGTCCTGCACCTAGAAAGAAAATCTTTCTATTCCCTGCCTGATCACTTTCCCTACCTAAATTATTCATCCATGACATAGAGAAACTGTATCCTTTCATGAGCTGTTCTTTACTACCTTGGTGTTTTCTGTTTTGTGTGTTCCTTGGCCTCTCTGAGGCCTCTGTGAGCAGCTTACTATATGTGTTTTTGCAATCATTTTCTGCTCTGCTTATCTGATTGGGTTCATTTTGAGCTATTTGTAGACAGTACAAAAAGAGACCAGATTAAAATCAATGCAGACATTGTGTTCCCACACATGCCCTGTATTCCTAGGTATTAGAAATGGGAATGAGTCATCCAGCAATACAGTTAAGGACTGACAAATGGTTGTCTAAATCTCTGATAAGTAAAATCTCTTTGACTTATTGCATATTTTCTGTGTCCACATGCTGCTGGTATAAATTTAAGACAAAAATCTACTCTTGGCCTCCCCAAGGACAGAACTTGCTTTCTTTGTTCAGGTATATTTTCCAATGAAATGTGTGGGAGTTTTGGGGACTAGACCACTGAGACTAAATTTATGTTTTGGAACAGTGAAAAATAAATCCTCCTTTATAGACAACATTTGCCTGTAACAGGGGAAATGCATATGTGTCTCTGCAGCCAGAGAACAATGATATTTTTAAAGCTTTGTTTGGTAATGCTGCTTCTTTCTAGCTCAAGGGATGTCTCAGTTGCTAAATCATGCTGGTTTTAGCTGTTAAAAAGCTAACAATGGAATGAATAAAAGTGATGATTGTGATAGAAAGGATAGTAAAATATCACCTGAAGACAACTTAATGTTTTATCTGCAGAGTTTATTTTAACCATATTCCTTGAGAGTTGGGTTGGTTTAGCTACAGGGCTGTAGTTAAAGTCTTTTTACAACAGTGGAAGGATAATTTAGTAGGTACACTATTTACATGAAAGCTGGTATAGGAGTTTATTCTTAACGTTTACATGAGAAACAGTCACACAAAATCATTATTTCAGAAGAACAGAAGAACCCACTGAATAAATTACCTTAATTCATTATTTGCCATTAACACACGTACTCTAGTCAGAGGTAAATTCACTTGTTACTGCTAGGAGAAGGATGGAGCCGGCCCCTCCTGGCTTTTCATAAGGGTCTCTTAGAATCCCTCTTAATAACTGAAAAGGAGCACATCACTGATTTGAAAGCCATCTAAGTTTACCTTCTAATTGCATAGTGTTTAATTCTCAATACACAGAACTTTGCACCCCTGTTCTCACCTGCTGCAAGGTCCTGGCAATTTTTTCCCCCTTTCTTTTACTCTCCTTTTAAAATACACATGTGAGATATATTTGATTATCTTAAGGTTGTCCTGAGCTGGACATTACAAGAGTGTAGGCAGTTAATGTGTAAACATACCCTGCCAAGTCTTCCACAGGCACCACTGTCACAGCCCCTCTCATTTCAAATCTGGGGTGCTCAGCAGCAGCAGCAGCAAAGTGAGTAATGAATGGCTCTGATGATGGAATGTGGGAGTTCAGCTGAAGCTTTTTTTTTCTGCATTTGCATTTGCAACATAAAATTTGAATGCAAGCAGTAAAAGATGCAAAAATAAAGTCTCACCCTCTCCTTCCTGAATTCACAGTTTGCATGAGTAACCCCTTGTCACAGCTCCTTTTAAGCACTCTCCACCTTTTCACCCTGAGGACCCGCCCACTGCTTTTTCCCACTCCTGGACATAAATTGCACTTCTCCTTCTCCCAGAGGTAGCCCTGGGCTACAGCATAGAGGGTACCTACTGTCCTGAGTACAAGTCGTATTTCTTTAACTTCTCTAACGAACAAACAGCACAGCCATTTAGATTTTATTAAAAATAAAATTGAAAAGAAAACACTCTGCTGAACACACATCTTCCCCTGAGGAGAGAAACAGAGAGCACAAACATTTGACAGATGTTGGACATGTTTACTGCATTACTAGAAGGCAAGGGGACACTGTGGTAACAGCAGCAGCATTAGAACTGGAGTGAATGGAGCGAAGACTTGGTGTAAAGAATGGAGTAAAGACCTGGCGGGATACTTAGTGTACTATATTTTGCTATTATCTCACCTTCCAGTCCTTGAAGAAATTTATGGGAAGTTGTAATGAGAATAAAGCATAATAATGAAATGGATTTTGTCCTAAATATTCTCCAAAGTTTATTACAAACTGAGCTATGTTCTTGTTCCAACTCTTTAATTTGTTTTGAAAGACTTGATTAGGGGTTGTTTCATAAACTCCCTGCCTGAGTAGCATACCATCCCCTGTACGTAATATCCTTTCCTTCCCAGCCATTCATACTCAGTAGAAATGGTCAAGTGGAATTGACCCTTGTGTACTAAAATAGCAGAAGTTTTAAGTTCAGCTTCTGGTCTTTTAGAACAAATACACAGTAGATGTTGATATACTTTAAGGCCATTATTTGTCTGCCCAAACAAAACTCTCTGAAAACAGTCTCACACTCTCATATTGAGCTGTGGCTTAACTTTTCCTTTTTGCATTCTGTATTAATTTATTTTATTTTTCAATACCCATGTCAATTTTGTGAAATCAAAGCACTTTGGCAAGACTTGATACATGCATCTTCCTACCCTGAATAAGCAGCATGCAGCCGTGGAAAAGATTTCTTCTGGGTCAAGAGAAAAAAAAAATAATTGGACACTGTATTGGGTCAGGAAAAGATAACTAATGGGTCAACTATTTATATACAGTGAAGCAGATCCAGAAATTAGATGCATTGTGAGAAAAAATAATCTGGAACAAGGTCAGAGAAGGTATTTGACACTGGATCTGTAGTACTTCTAGTGTTCAGGTGCTTTAATTTGCATAACCTAAATTAGTTATTGTTGCTTTGGAAAATTTTATCCCACCTCCGCTAAATTCACTAGTTCAACTTTCCAGGCAGTCATTTTTCCAGATGCAGAACAAAATTCTTGCATTTTTTGTGTTCCATGGATACTTCAGTATGCAAGTACTCAGAGCTTTACTCCACAGAACAGTATTATGAAATTGAAACTCCTTCATGGGTTCATATGCAAACTTATAATCCATCTTAAACCAGGTCAGAGAGCAAGGTCTCAAATATGTAACAGAGATCTTGAAACCTTCATAAAAAGGAATGCTGTAAGGGTGACAGAGAAAGCCTCTGTAATTCTGTTCTTTAACTCAGATTGTTTTAGATGTGCTCACTAAATCTGATTCTGAAGGAAGTTGTCAAACAGAGTACAGGAAATATACATATAGGTGTATATACATATATCTCCATCAAAAATTGCCAATTATTGAAGAATGAATCTTTGACTAAAATTCTTAAGAGCTCTTATTAGAAATTAAAATCAAGGAAAAAAATTATTTTTGCTTCTTTCCCAGAGTTTACATAACCCAAAGTAATTCATCAGCTTGTTTTCCTAACTAAATCTTAGTCTACATGCTAGGACTATTCCAGTGATTTGGAAAGACAGTATGGAACATTATCTTTTGCTGATATCTGTTGCAGCTGTAGTTCTGCTAGCATGCTGTAATGAAGTCAAGGGAGACTTCTTGTGCTGATTGCAAGGTATCTTGTGGTTGCAGAGATATTGCTTCTCTTTGGTTGCTTACCTTCTGAATTAGTAGAGATTTTAAAGCAAGGCTACTTTTTCAGGCCTGTTATCAGCCCTGCTTCTTGAAAATTTAGGTGTCTTCAAGACTACTTTCACATTTCTGGTGTTCAAATGAAATACTTTGCAGATCATCACAATAATGAGTGAACAAACACTGTGCATCATGCTCTGCTGGTAAAGCCAGCCTGAGATTCTCAGTTTATCTTCTGCCTTTACTGCTAGACTGTCTTCACCAGAACACCCTCTTAAGCCTGATCTATCAAAAAGCTCCTCTGCTTTATGCTGAGATATCTAAAGAAGAAGGTATTAAGAAGTGTTTTTGAGGACTGCCAAGAAAATCTCAGACATTAAGTGCAGCTTTATTAAAAAGGGTGAGTGTCTGGCCTTGTTGACCTTTAGCTTCCACTTTGCATCTCGTACCACTCAGATGAGTATGATTAGAGTCTCCTTCTCAGAAGGGTCCTGTAAACTTTGAAAGGTTCTAAAACCTGTAAGTGACAACAGTTGCTTTTGATTTACAGCTTTACCTTCCTTTTCAGTCTGTCTGCTGAATCCCCCCAGTGATGGCATTTAACCATCATTGCTTTTCATTGAAACTTCTAATACACTCCTAACTTGTTTACAGGGTTTCACACTGATGTTGTGCTGAAGGTGGGAGTCTCAGCTAGCCAGGTAAATTGTCCATGTTCTGATCTCTGTAGCCATTCAGGCAGACAAGCAGCTTTCCTGCTGCAAATGATTTGTTGTAATTTGTTCTTAGACTACATTTTCCGCCTTGAATTTTCTGTCAACTTTATGGCTTTGGATCAGGTCAATATAGAAATTCAGCAAAGTTGGATCATTGCAAGTTAAGGATAGATACATATCTACTTCACCCAACCCCCTTTCCATGAAAGAGAGGTTTCCAATGTGAGAGCCATGAGGTGTCAAGATTGCAATTATTTCACTCAGATTATTTAACGCAGACTTTCCTTTGAACAAAGAAACCTTTCACGTGAACCAAAGTGTCCTGCTTCTAAGAAGCTTGAGGAACTGAGCTGCACAGGCTGAAAGGCTTTTACCACATAAAAAACAGCTTTTCAAACAAAAGAATTACAGCAATAGTGATGAGCAGAGGTTCACCTCTTTAACCTACTCCAGACTAGGAATATTCTGAATTGAAAGTGAATTTTGATGCAAAATCTCACATATATGAGCTTTTATTACTTAATAACTTTGTCTAGAAACGAACATTGGCTGCAACATTTGCTTTGCATTGGAGAACATGATGGCTCCTACTTGCATTTCCATAAATGCACACTTTGTGAGTGGGTTTTTCTAACTATAGGAGTAACAAGTGTGTCCATTTTTACAGTTACTGTCTCTTTGATATGACGATGCATCAATTATCAGCAGAGAATTATTGGTTTAAAATCAATTTTTCTGATGCAGCCCAGCTTCCTTATATGAACGTTACCTGTTTTTCCAGAGAAGACGGTGAAATCTCAAGTAATTGCCCATTGTATGGGACAAGGTTTTGTTTCATTAGGAGAAATTTGGTTGCCCTTAGCTGCCACATGTCAGTTCCAACAGCTGTTTGCAGACTAACAGTATTACATTGCATGCAGGAAAGGAATGTGAGGATACCATAGCCCAGATTTTCAGATGGTACAAATCTGAATAGCTGCCTCAAAACAGATCTCTGCTGTTTTGTGCATTCTGAAAACACATCAATGCTGCAAAATGAAGTGTGGTGCAGAAATCACTGAAAAGGGATAAGTAAGACTGGCAGTAAATCCACATGATATAGTATACTCCATTCACAGAATCATATTCTCAGCTTCATAATCAAGATAACCTTGGTCTCTGCAAATCCAGGTAAATCAATAAGCTTTATTCAGCTGCAGGATATAGCAAATGTTGCTGTCGTGCTTCAATGCTGAGTATCTTCTCAGGCATGTGTTTTGGTATGACAGTTCCCTATATTTTCTGGTGCAAGGTTATCACGTGCAGAGTTTAGGCCTTGGATCTCTCAGTAGGCACTAGGGTGGGTGTGCACTGTGTCTTGACTTATGGCTTGAGTTCTACTTTACATGTCCTAAATATAAAACTAAAATTTTGCTTGTCATTTTAAACAATGAGTTTTAATCCAAGGTCCCAGTCTTTGGATTTTGAATTCTTCACTGCAACCCTTGTATGTGAGACCTTTTAGGACTTTCTGTATTGTTTGTGATTTCCAGTTGCCACAGCTGGAGATGGAAGGGATAACTACAACCACCACTGGGAACCATCTTATCTTTGATGGTGTACCCTGGAACAAGTAGAGTACATGTTTTCACAGCACCATCTTTCCCTTATCTGCTGGACTCTAGTTCTAGTCATATTTTCTGGTTAGCTTTCACAGTTAGCTTCAGCATCTTGAGAAGAGGACGCTCTGGTTGTTCAGCTTTTTCTCCAGAACACATTTCAAATCAGGTGCCCATCATGTGCTTTTCTTTCTAAAGGCAAGTTTACCCTTTGTTATATCTTTCTTTGGAATTGAGGATTACCTCATTCCCATATCCCCTGTCTGTGGTCAAGCTTTGGTTATAATTTTCACATTGGCCTTTGAAATAGGCATTCAAGCATTTTTTCCCAATTTTTACTTCTCAAATTAAATACTGGCATGAGATCTACATTTATTCCACACCACCTTGAAAACTGTGAATGGGGAGATCTGCTAAGGGCACGCAGTTGACCTAACTTGGGAAGATGTTTCCCCACAGAAAGAACCCAGCTACATGTAAGACCTGGAAGGAAATTGGTGTTAAGCACCATTAAACATGAAATGAGTTCCATGCTTATTTTTTAACTTCTACGGTTTTTCTTTAACTATTTTAGGTTCTACTGTAAAGAGAAGGGTCTGGATTGTGCATTCTGCTTTGAGAAGCTTCCAGCAGCTGGGGTTCTTTGTTGGGTTTGGATATGGGACCCTCCGTACTCTGAGACATGGAGACTCAAAAGGAGTTAAGGTCATAATCACACAGATAATGCTCTTCAGGATAATCTGATTTACTCTGTATGGCATTTTTCCTGTAAAGAACAGAACCTACACATACAAGCACATAGTGAATAACCACAGCTACAACATGTTCATCCCCATGTCTATTTTTGGCACCCACCAGCCAGTTGCAGGCTCCTGTGGCTACTCTAGAAATGATGAAAGTGTTTGGTATTGCTTGTGCTTCATTTTTGTGTCAGGGTCTTGAAACAAATGAGATTTATTTTTGTGGGCAAATCATCAGCTAAGAGGAAACAGTTGTGCTCTGTGCATATACATTTGTTGATGCTTTGTTTGCTCTTACTTGGAGCTGTTGTACTGACATCACTGCAGAGCCGTGGGTCCCCACAGCAGCTGCCAATTAGAAACAGAATGAACATATCATTCTCAAATGGAGGAAGTTAACAACTGGCCTTTATTATCATGTAATTAAGTTAAGGATCTCGTCTTGATCTTCAAAGTGTTTGGCTCAAATTGTTGCTTGGACTGTCTTTCCTTCCTTAGTCAGTGACCACTAACATCACTGCTTCCTGAATGAAGCACAGAAGATGCTTGCTTGCCTAACTTGTTTTTCATGGCATAAATTATTAACATGCAAGACAAAAAAAAATAGTAATCAAATGGACACAGAAAAGACATTTATATAGCCAATAGCCAAAACCAACTTTTCAGGAGGAAGAAAAAAGTCAAAATGGAAGAAAAATTCAGCTACAATTCACTGTGGGAGGGCTTTCACTGCTATGTTTTAGATCTGTGCGGTTTGTGCCCCACGTGGACCTCTTCATGTTATGCACAGAGACAGAAGCTGTGCCCTTCCTCACATTTGTACACCCCCACTGGGACTGCGTTGGTTCTCTGTTTACATCTTCCCCTGCTGAACCACAACTCCTTCATGGCACTTGCACATAAAATCATCTTTTCTATTTTTAGGTTCTCCAGCTCTCGTCTCTGGGAAGACTAACAGTGCACTGAGCATGTTTGGTTTAATTAATTTATTTCTGATCACTTATTAATGGTGCATAACATATGTATATGCCATTTAGATGCCTAGATTTATCCTTCATACTTTAAAAAGTTATGTAATCAAGTCTCAACAGGCTTGGGATGCTTCTATTTATGTACTTTTTTTTGTGCTGACTTGCTTTTGCTGTCTTTAAAAGTCAGTAGGAATTCTGTCATTGACTTCAGTGGAAATTAGAGTGTTTCCCAAGTGAAATTTTCACCCTGTATCCTCATACCCCCTCTAAATTTTCTGTTCTGAAAAGTGTTTAAATATGACACCTGATCTCACCACTGTCTGAAATACCCATGGGAGAGTAATTATTTTTTAATTACATTTGAAATTAAACCTCAGGAAAAATCTTGAAAATTGAGATAATGTTAAAGACACTAGATAAATTCAGCAAAGTGAAGATGAGCTTGCTTTCCTACCTCAATCTCAATGACACAATTGTTTCCTTCTTTTAATATGACGACCCAGTTTTCTGTTCCATTATGAAGTTACAAGATCAAGCCTCAGTTTTTCATCTATCTGAATAGCCAGAGTCTTTCATGTACAGCTAAAAAATTGAGCAAAAGCCTACTGGATTTCCAGTTACTGAGAACTTACATTTTTCACTGACTTTAGTTAAAACTGTGGCAACTTGACACTTCCGAAAAATAAGGCCAGCTTACTGAGCTTCTTTATATATAGTCATGTAGTGACCTGACTTTCAAAAATGCTGAGTACAAATAAGTTTTAATAAACCCAAGGCATCTTGATGTGCTTCATGAATTTGAATATTAAGACAACACTTGAATAAAATCAGCAAGAATTTGCTAGAGTCTTCAGAAGTTTCCAGGGGTGTAACAGAATGTTAATTTGGTCTCTTGGGTTCTTTCCATAGCACTGGATATGATTTACACATGTAAAGCCCAGAATGACATGGGGGGTTTAACCACATCCTGAGCTTTCCTTTTAATTATTTTTCTCAATGAACATTACAATATGCAGTAATACTTTGGTACAGGGAGCAATGACACATCTTGGGAACTGATATGGGAACTGATATTAGAACAGAGAGGTCTTTGTTCTGTGTGAAAAATGACCAGTTACATTTTTAATCTCTTTATTTGCAAAACTGTTTTGTGCCTTATCTGAAGTATATAAGGAATTAAATTTGTGGTTGAAGGAAAAAAAACAAACCAATAATTTTCACTTTTCTCCAGGACCTTAACAAATAAGAGAAATCTCTTTAGTCCTTCCACATACATGTGGATCAACTCAAATACCCTCATATCATCATGTGAAATTATCCTCATAACAGAATGAGGAGGTGAGCTCAGTTGTTTGGAGCATGGTGCTACCAACACCAAAGTTGTGGGGCCATTTATTAAAGAGTGGGACTTGATGATCCTTGTGGGTCCCTTCCAACTCAGAATATTCTGTGAATCTTAGTCAATGTGGTGGATACCCTCTGTCTCCCCCCCTAAAAGTGAAGGTTGTTCATTGTCCACTCCTCAGATTCCATATCTAGTTATTTTGTTGTGAAGAATTCAACACTGGAAATTTTTGCTCCTCTTTTCCGCTGCAAAGCATTTATGTATTTTTCTGTATCCAAAAATAATTTATATGCAACTGTTCCAGATGAAAAAAAAATATTAAACTTAGCTGTCCTCTTTTCTTCACATATTTCTTTCCTTTTAGTAAAAATTAGAGGCCTCCTTTGGGACTACACCATTTGCCCCAAATCAGGGAAAATGAGTACATTTTTCCCATGATATTTATTACTCTGACTTCTGGGCTACAAATCAATATTGTAATTTTGCTTGAAATCCACAGAGTTTACAGTCACCATTTTCCTTTCCTTATTATTTTATTTGAGGCAATTTTGTTATTATTGTACTGCTCTTTGGTCTCCTACAGACCTGTTTCATAGTGATCACAATGATTTTTTACAAAAACATATACCTTATTTGTCTTTTGAAATCTTTAAAGCCACTAGAAAACAGTGGGTAAATGGATAATGTTTTTACCACTTTCTGTCTATTCAAACCCAGCATTTTTAGACTGATCTTTTAAATTTAATTTAATCAGTAATTAATATAGTGGCTTTAGCTGGTTATTCAGGATATTCTCTAAGATAAAGACATTAATTCTCCTATATTTCACCTGCTCAGATAGTACACAATTCACTTTTTGAGTCTGAGATATTCAGAAAGATTTTCTGTCTCCTGTAAAATGCTGCATTTTGATCTGTCTCAGTATTGCTCTGGGCGCTTTACTGAGCCCAGAAGTGCATGGCTCTGCCTGTGATATTAGGAGGTTTTAAAAAAACCCTTCTGATTCACACTAGATTTGTGTCTTCACATCAATAGAACAAGATCTTGACAATGTTCCAAAATTTAAAGTCCTATCATCAGCTACGCTGGGATATCTGTTGGGCCCTTGCCTAGGAGATAAAAAGGAATGGAAAACAGAATAGTTGTATCATAAATTCTTACGTGAGGCTTGTTATGTTTTTGAAGCTCGGCCTTACTTACCACTTAGTTGACTGAGGGCCAGCTCTCCCTGGCTGGGAGCAGCAGTCATGGTTTGACTGAATGGAGTTACACTGTGCTGGATGACACTGGGATGACACTGGGATGTCACCAAGGGCCCAGGGAGCTCGTACGACGTTACAGCAGAACTGCCCCAAAGAGTCTGCATTGAGAGATGTTCCTCAGGGGTAGGGTGCTCTCTGCAGGAGATAGAGGGGCTTCTTTGGGATGTTAAGGATCCATGTGACAAAGGGGGCAAAAATGTGTACAGAGCTAGTATGGTTTTTTTAGGAGTTGCCAAGGAGCAGGAGAGCAGGATCTCAACCTCTTTGCAAAGTTCAGACCAAATTTTAGATATTTGGAAGTGATATCTGTTTTATTGTTTTGCCTACATTTAAATGTAAACTCAGATTTTGCCCTTCCAGGTGAGTCCTCAGATTCCCAGGCTGTCCCTTTGCTGCTTCTTGCTTTTTCTTTCAGTCCTCATGAATCCAGCATTATCATCTGGACAGGCAAGAAAGAAAACCTCAAAAAAAAAAGCGGGGGGGAAAGGCAATCCACTCACCTGAAACTTTGGAGATTACTGGAAGATTTGCTTGTTGTGGAAAGGCTCTGATTCTCAGGTTATAGTTTGGGAAAGAGTTGCTCCAGGTATCCTGTCTGGTTTTGTGACAGAACAGAATAATTTCTCTATTATATTTCTCTAATTTCTCTTTATTTCTCTATAAAATTTTAACAAGGATTGTCTTAAAAGGAAATTTTTTGGTGCTTAACCTCGGGATACAGAATGCTTCATTTTAATCACGCCACATAGTTTTAAGGCAATCCTGCATAGATCTGGTGGGTTTTTTTTCTGATGGGGAAAGACCACCCTTCTGTTCCTCTCTGTTTCCTTGTCCTTATTTTATAGCTCAGTATGTGTGATTTCTTGTCACTGCAAGTAAAAGGTCAAGGGCTCTCTGTTGACCTGAGAGTGCAGGGATTAAAAACGTGCCTGGGCTTGTCTTGGCCTGAGCTGATTTTAGCTTGTGTTTGCTGTGATAGCCATTGCCTAGCAATCAGCTAACCATTCCCTGCACTTCACTTAGTTTAGCTTTAGTTTGGGGTGATAACAAGGAGTTTCCCTCTGTAGATTGACCTGTCTGTGACTCAAGATTGAAGCATAGAAGAGCATTGGGTCCTGCTCTCATCTTCCCACCACCCATCATACTCTCATGGGTTTGTCTGATCCCACATTTCACTCTGCCAAGGAACATGGTGTGACTTTTGGGGATGGTCCTGAGAAGGACCAGGAGTTGGACTCAGTGAGCCTTGTGGTTCCTTTCCATCTTGGCATTTTCTGTGATTCTGTGAACTAATTGTATCAAAAATATCAATTTTGACAGGTTTTTTTTTCTTTCCAGATAGAAATACTTTCATTAGTACTGCTTCTCGTGGCTTTGATCTAAGAAAAGGGGAGTGTGCAAACACAGCTGTCTCCTTGATACTGCTATTATTTGCCCCATCAGGTCATCCAACCCCAGGTCGTAAATTCTCCAGGATACAAGAGCCTCTGATTTTTTTCAGATTTAGGCCAGAGGTATTTTTTCTAAGGTCCTCATTTAAATTCTAGTGAAGCAAAGAACTTTATATACAACATCCCAACCTGCAGTCTATGGTTTCATTCCCTCTTTCCTTTGCAGTCTGTTTTATTTAAACACTGGTTTGAGCATTAGGTTTTTGCACAACTTTGCTTTTAGAGGGAAAGTTTCAAAATATATTTATTCCTACTGTTTCAGAAGAACTTACTTTTTTCTTATCCTAGGAACAGCTGCTCAGGAAAAGATGAAAAAAACCAGTCAAGAGGATTTAAAAGAAAAGCTAGTTTTTCTTTGAATATAACCCCCACCCCAAGTTATTCGCACAGTTCTATTTCTAGACAGAAATTTAAAGCCTTGACTACTTCAGAAAGAAAATACTGCAAATTTCTTCTAATAGGTTATCTCTGTGAAAAGGAAGAGACTGGTAATGAGTAACCTTTCTCTCTTTTGCTTCAGAACATTTTAATTGTGTTCCAATTACTTCAACATATTTAATATACTTCCAGTATGTATTTGTACAGTACGCAGGAAAATGATTTTCCACAGCCTTATACAATACAGTGAGTCATAAATGATTGCTGCTCCCACTCCCCCCGAGTGAGCGTGAGTCACACAGCGGTGCAGTCTGTCTCCTTGCAGTGAAATCCACCCGAGTCGGGGCAGTGGGGCCGGGCTGGCAGCGGGGCGGCGTGTGGCGATCCCCGGCTGGCAGCGGAGCGCCGTGTGGCGATCCCCGGCTGGCAGCGGGGCGGCGTGTGGCGATCCCCGGCTGAGCGCTCCCTCACGCATTGCTCTCCTCTAATTTCTCCCTCACGGGGACACGGCCGCCCTCCGGGCCTGCCCCGGCCCGGCCCTTTCGGATCCTCCGTGGCCCTCAGCCCTCCGGAAGGCCCTGTCTGCTCTGTGCTCCGGCTGTGCACCCTCTCCCTGGGTTATGGGCGTGGATTTCCTCACCACCCTGCATGTGGCACTGAGGTTGCCGAGTTGTGGGGCTGTGTGTGGGGACAGGCTCCAGCCTGGCTCAGTGGCTCAGCACGGCAGTCAGTGCTCAGCTGCGCTGGTGAGCCCCCTCAGAGGGTTTTGGCAAGTTTATAGCTGTGCACACACAGAACCTCTGCTCCCCACAAACACATGCAATGGGAAGGGAAGTGCCTTGAAATCAGAAGCCTCAAGATGGGTGGCATTTGCTTCTTCCGTCCCTGCAAAATTAATTTTTTCCACAAAGGGAAAAAAAAACCCATCACACTGCGATTTGGTAGTGTAGAGAAAAATGTACCTCTGAATGTTCATTTCAGGATCCATGTCAGCCAGGCCTATGAGACCACCGAGTCCTTATCCTCTGTTGATAAAGTTTACCAACATATTCTCAAGCAAATATTTCACCTCTTGATACAGGTTCCTACCAATAATCAGCTGATTGAAGAGTATCCTGGCAGTCTGCCAACACGACAGCTACTCCTTCCTGAGCTTTCAAGGGACCAGAGGTATCATCATTTGTTTTTGCTCATATATGAAAATAAAAAGTTTTTCTTAAATTCAATACTCCCAAACACCTCTATACTATCATTTTTACAATATGATGTTTGTGTGTGTGTGTGTGTGTGTGTGAAGACTGCCTCTCAGAAGCAGATTGACCAGCTCTAGCAATGAGTAAAGGATCAGGTAGGGTAGCAATAGTTACACTTTAAAATACTTTGTAATGTAGCATTAAATAATTTGCCTCCTACATCTGAACTTTCTGATTTACATCCATTTCTAATTTTACCATAAAAATACCAGTCAGAGATCAAAGCTGCATTCCACTAAACACATAGCAATAGTCTTTTCCATAAAAAAATCGATAGTGTGGAACCTTTATTATACAAATATTTTAACATCCGTACAACTGTTTTTTCAGAGGAATTGCACTGATTTCAGCATGCCCTTCATGCACTTTAAATGTGATTTAACTCAGTTTTGATCATATAAATGTTAGATGTCTGGTATAGCCAGCCTTCCTAGGTTCCCCCTAGAGTCAATGGAGAGAGATTTTCGCCTCCGGAGGGGTGATTCATACCTGCTATCTTAGACTTCTGCCTCTCCCAATTGACAACAGAAGTGTAGCCTAGACAACTGTGTAGTTTAGATTCCTATCTCTTAGATTAGGTGAGATAAGTCCTATTCTTGGCCATCTTTGTGCATACAAATTTGCAGGATTGGAGCTAAATTGTTAAAACAGCTAAAGTACCTGTAGGAGCTGACAGATTGATTTATTTAGATTTCAAACTCTGAGTACAAAACAAAGGCAAATCATCTAGTTCTTTTATGGAGGAAAAAAAAGGAAAAACAGAAAGTATTTTAATATTTACCTCTCAGCTATACGAACATGGTAACTATAAAGAACAACAGTGAAATACACCTATTATAAATTAGAATAAATTAGTAAAAAAATCTGACAACTGAGGCAAATTTGCTAAGTGTGTTTCAGTGATCACCCAAACATAGACTTAAGTTTTCAGCACCTCCATATGGTTTCAGCTACATGTTTAATACAATGGGGCAGAATTCACATCTGAGTCATTCCTGACTTTTGTCCCCAGGTTTCCCTTTCTGAGAAGTCAGAAAGGCTCCTGTCAGGAAACAAACAGTATGCAAACCAGCAAGGTGACCAATTTTCCACATTTCAAGAGTACAAAAGTAAAATTTACTGCTAATACTGCAACAGGCTTTAAAATGTTTTCTGTTTTCATTTTGTGAATGTTAACTGAAAAACCTCGCCAAAGTTATGGTCTCTACATTGGCAGTCTACTTGATGATAAGCCAGCAAAAGAAATGTATAAAGATGTGATAAATCAGTCTTAAATTTTGAAATATTCTTCCTTCCACCACTTCTTCTTTTCTAGTCTTTGATATTCTTCCTTCCTTCTTTCCTCAGCCATCTCCCACTGCCCCTTCTGGCCCTGTCCCTCCTTAACCTTCCTAGTTTCATCTGCAGTTCCTGAGACCAGAGCTCATGCATTTGGACTGACTGAGCTAAAGGCCTGCCGACTCAGAAATTGTCTACATGGACAACTCAGAAGTTGTCTAAATGGGTAAGGTTAATTTGTGTTCATATATCAATTGTCATTAGACTTATCTCCCTTTCTCAAAAGGAGTGTTTTTATAGTTGTTAGGCCTATTTGGAGCATTTGGTACATGTTTGTTCGTGGGTCTCAGCTAGCTGACTTTGAGTTACACTGTTCTTACCCGGAAGAGGAGGTGGGTCCCTCCTCTCTGGAGAAAGAGCTGTGCTTGGAGTGTGGAAAGAACCTCAACTTGAGGTGGCATGTCTTCTGCCTATATTTCTGCTTTACCTCTCGTGTTGTTTAACTTCCTAAAAGTAACCTCAAACCCAAAGTGAGTGGAGAGGAATGGACTGTGGGTGAGTTGGGCATGCAAAAAGTACAGTCTTTTTGTCTGGGAGACATGCTCAATTTACCACAGATCTGGTGATAACAGCTCTCAAGAATTTTGTCAGGACACAAGTCCGGGTTCTCTGGACTGTCCTAAGCTGGTTGTGCATGAGAAACAGGATAACCATATTAACACAAGCTAATAAATCTTGCTTCAATGTTGAACAAGTTGAGTGGATGGAGCTCATCTAAACATATGTATTTTGCTTCTGGTACCCTCACTAGCTCCTTCAGAGGTAATTTGGCAATTTCCACATGGTAGCATGAGAATAAGAAATATAAATATGTATCATTATATTATTTCTATAAATATATAAAATGATGACATATAATTGTGTGTGGATTTGTATCTATAATTGTTGATGACTGTGTTGATATATATATAGAATTGTTGATATGTCCCCGTTGGTAGCAAGACAATAATAGTACTTCCTTCTCTCACAAGGGGATGCAGGATGTACTAAAATGTGTGAGGAACTGTCATGGTGATTGCAACTATGTATATAATTGTGATCTGAAATATATTATTTTTATATGGTTGTCTTTTTTCTGCATGTACTGAATAGCCTTTCTTTTAAAATCTCTGAGGTAGGGATACAATTAATATGGTATTTTTCCTCAGAACATTTTGTGAGCTGCAAAATAATTTTTGCCAAAATGAGAGGCTACTTCAGTAAAAGAAATAAGAGCATGAATATGAGTACAAGAAACATATGAACAATGGAGAAATTAAAGAAAAAAATCAGAAGGAATTATCAGAGATTTAGTAAACATGATCTTTTCTGTTTGGAGGAAACACTGAAGAAATTAGTAGCTTTTAGTCTTGATAATTCTTGAGAATGTAATATTTATTGCTAAAAGGAAGGTAATAGACTATACTATTCTGTGCTAGAGAAAACAGAAACAAAAATTGTTTGCACTCAGGCAAGGAAAATATTAAAAGTAGTTTAGAGAAAAACTAGTTTTCAGGAATGGTTCCCAAATTTATATTTTCACACTACTGGAGGAAAAAGGAAGGAAGGGAGGAAGGAAGGAAGGAAAATTCTGTTCGGAGATATAAATATTCTAGTTTTTTAAACATAAAAACTTTGAAATACACTATTTCAGCTGCAGTCTTGAAGAATCTTCACTGAGATTGGTGCTGAATAGGCCAGACCTTTAGAGCATTTCTTTATCTACTATGGATACCAAGTGAGCACCTGTCTGTACCTGTTTGTGCGACCAAAATATTTTTTATCAGTGCTTAATTTTTCAGTGATGACTTTCTTGGTGCAAATTTTACATTATTTATGAGAACATTTCTATTTTTGTGGTCATTTAATCTGCAGACTATTCTGTTCAGAACTGACCACCAAAAAAACATTAGTGAGCCTTTGCCCCTGTACACAGATGTTTGCTTACAAATGGATTTTTGTTGTGATTCTTACTTTCAGCTTTCTTCTAACTTCTCTGAAATTTTCACAACTACCCATCTCTGTCATCGACACCACAGTAGCTTAGATCTATTTGTGTACAATATTGGCAGCCTGTCTATGTACATGACAATATAGATGGATTTCCTTGGACTAATTATCTCTTATCTAAAATACCAATAAGTAGGTGACCAGTGATACCACAGATGACTTCCTTTGTTATCTTTCTCTGTAAATTTCCTTCTTATTATCTGACAGGATCTAAGTGTGTGCACTAATGAGTATATTTCAGTGTGTTGAAAGGTTTTATCCACACTTTGGAAGCATATATGCAGATGTCACTTATAATTACCTACCCTGTGTTTATATTAAAAATAGAAAAGTCAGTCCAGAACTAATAAGTAACATAGGCAGTATAATTTAATGGTAAAAGAGCTGAGACAGTATGACAACTTATTTTTTTGCACTTATGATTAATCATTTTTCTATTAAGGCTGCTGAGAGCAGCATGAAGGCAGTTCCCATCCTTTGCCACTGGTGATGTCACCAGTTTCAGCATAGCACTTTCAACAGACATCGTTCTCTATCCTTAGATTGAAAATGCAGCCTGAAGGCTGCTCGCAAAACTGATGCAAACCTGTTGTTAAGCTCTCTTCTGGAAAGATGTCACAGTTTGTCATATTGACTTTAATAAAATCTCTTGGGTGCTGGTTGAAGTTCCCCCTGAAATACCTGTTGAAAAGTGCCATTGTCAGCATGATGTCAAAGCAGGGCTGGGAAAGGTTTAAATTCTATTCCTAATATCCAACACATCCATGTTCTCGCAGGAATAAATTCTTTGCATAGTAATGCTTCCCATGCAAGCCTGTCTCATTTTCTGGCATGAAAAACCTTTCCCCTGCCATCTCTGGGCTCATGTTGAGTTGCAGAGATCCTCTATCCCAGCCGAGTTCTCTCCCTCTACTCCACTCCTGCTCAGCCAACACTACTCTGACCAGGGTTTTGGCTCATCAGCCATCTTCAACACAGCCATGTTCACAGCCTGCTGTTTTTGAAATCGTGTCCTCACTGGGCTTTCAACATGTCTGAGGGATTGCTGTCCTCGTTCTCCCTCCTTGTTGCTTGATTGGTTCCAGATCTGATGTTTTACTCCAGATCTGCCTCAACTAAAACCTCATCCTGGCTTGTTTTCTTGTTTTTTCCCCAGTCACATCATTTTCATGCTGCTGTGAGAAGCTACTGTCTGCTGTCTTTTCTCTGCCTGTGGTACTCAGGTCTCTTGCCTTTTTTAAAAAATTTTTTGAAGAAACCCTTTTGGACTACATCCCATGCTGTTCCTCATGTTTGCTTTATGAAACTCTTCAAAGCTAATTGCTTTTTCTGGTCTTTCAGAAAAACTCTTCTGTTTTAAGGTTTCTGTCCTAGCTTGTCAGAGACCAGAAGGGCACAAATAGAGAGTGGCACAGTCTTATTGCACTATCTTCCTCACTTCTACTCAGTTGCTTTTTTTAGCCAATCTAGTCAGCGTTAGGCAGATACCGTGTCTGATGAGGGTTTGGTACATTGTTGAACACCACCAGAACAATACTTCTGGTATCCTAGCATGATTCTTTGTGCACTGGGCAGCATGTGCTTGGGTAGCACTTTCTTCATCTAGCTGGATGGGTAAGTGCAGTGTGGGCAGTGTAAAATTCTGGAAAAAGTTTTTACTGGTAAGAGGTGATGCCTTACAGACTGGGAATGTGTTCTCTTAACCTGACTATGACACAAATGTTAATAATCTTTTCCCTTCTTCTGTGTTGCTGAGAGGAGGAAGGAATAGCAGCATGAAGGTGGTTTTTCTTGCCTGTCTCAGGCAGCCAGAGGCAAATGAAGCTGACTTTCCTAATCACGTCGATACAAAGCGGGTAGTTTCCCACACAAGAAAACCACCTACATGACTCAAAATTTCTTTCTGTTCAAATGTTTCTATTATTGCATGTTTGGATAACTAGGAATTTCAGCAACACTGAACATGATTCACCCTGGACCAGGAGGAATGTTGGGAGGGCAGGAACGCTGCGGCCAGCTTTGTACCATGGCAGGGACGGTCGAGTCACACTGTGAGCTGAGAGGGTTACAGCAGAGCCAGCTGTGATGCCCGCCTTGCAAGGAGCTTTGCAGCAGGTTTTAGTCTCTATGCAATCTACCTATCATTATTAGTTCAATTAGGAAACAAAGGTCTTAATACTAGTGAGTGCTGAGATCTCTGGCTCTAGCCCAGACATTTATTAGGGATGTGTGAGTCAGATAATTTCTTTGGAATTGAAGATGTGCCTAAAACTTAGGCTCATGCTTAAGTAATTTACTGAATTGGGACCAGAAAGCTTGGCAACTTGCAGGATTGAATCTTAAACTAATCCAAGCATATTTTTGTTTGTAGTTAAAGAAAAATCCTCCTCCCACTACTCCTATCCCCATCCTCTTTAAAAACAATTTCAGGAATTTGTAATTTTATTTTTTAAATACAATTACCTGGAATAAAATTTTCTCTTCAAAGTGATAATTCAAGTTTTGTTTTGTTTTGCTTTTTTAACTTAGTTCTGTATCTGCCAATAGATATCCTGCACAATTTTTTTGGACTGATTTACAAAATCACCTTATTATAAGCATAACTCATAGCATAGATTGATAATGTGTAACTCAATCAAAAACACAGCAGATTCAGAGTGTGAAGGACTCAGATGCAGTTACCAAATTCAAAGAAATCTTCCATTGTGCTCCCTTTTACTGTATCTGTGTTTTATTTTACCTCTGATTTCCATGCCCCTGTTGGCAAGCTCTGTAATGAAACTAAGCTACCTTAAATTATTGCAATTAAAGCTGTAGTTATTAAGATTAACAGTAGTATAATGTTCAGTAATTCTGAAAAAAACAGTGTTTGGTGTCAACTATTTCAATAAGAGAGATTTACATACAAATATAGAGCTGATCTAGCTATAACATATCAAATTCAGAATATTTACCTGAGAATTATAAAATATTGGCATATTTAATTAAAGGGTCTGTAGATTGTTCTAAAAAAACCTCCCTGAAAATTACACTTCCCACTTTGAATATTGTTTGGAGATGTAGAAAGAGATAAACAAGTAAAATGTCCTCTGCTTAGAGTGTTATGCCTGCTAGACAATGTCTGTGTTGGCAATGCAGTTGGAAATTCAAAGGATAAAAGACATTAGGGATGTCTGGGAAAAATTTTCAATCAAAACCTAGGGACCCTGCTATAGAAAAGAACTATGACATATATATAATAGATATAATTTTCTATATAAAATTTTCCTTCAGTGAGATGCAACATAAGTATAAAATATAAGAAAAGGCTTCTTTTACTAGAAGAATAAAGGCCTCTTGCTTGCTTAGTGTAATTTTTTTCACGAATATACAACATTGAAGACTCTTCTGATATTACCTGATCTGTTGTGCTGTCACAGTGTAATGACTCCTACCTCAACAACTCTGAAGACAATGCTCAGGTCTGGGAGTTGGTGCTGCACTGAGATCTGTAAGAAGAGAGTGAAATACTTGTTCATAAGGCAATTCATGAGGAATCTTTTTTCTTTAGGTATCATAACAATGAATGCTGTACTCTGAAGTAGTTGGCCAGGTTGCATTTCATTACAGAGTTTTCTGTATCGCTTGAGTACCTATGCAGGCAATTGCCCTAAAGCCAGACTCCTTTGGGTCTGTTTATTCATTTTGAGTTCAAATGAAAACAACACTATTGAGCAAGAGTTTTCATGTCATGCTTTAGAGATGAACTTTTCTCAAATTGTGCAAGGGAAGTATTCCATTTAACTGTGCTGGAATATTTCGTAAGGTTATGTGATCTCTTGTGCTTGCCTGTTATGATTTGCAACGTACTGTGGCAATCAAAGGCCTTCACCTGGAGTTATTTCTGGTTCTAAACATTTTCTAATCCTTGCAGACTGGTTCACAGTGTTGTGTGAATAAAATGGTAGGATGGAGTCTTTGTTGCTCAGCTTCTTATTTATGCAGCACAGAAGGGACTGGGTGACTCTCCAAGGGACCTCAGTATCTACAGAAGTGCTGAGTTGTACAGTCAGAGCCTGGAGTTCTCCGTCCCTGGAGGCTTCTGAAGACAACTAGGTTTACTTCACACTTCTATCCATCCTGTGCTGGAAGATGTCTCAGATCTATTTGGCTGCGTGCCACGTGTCCCACTGCACCTCATTGGCCACACAAATTAGAAACAAACACCTGTGGAAAGAGTATTCTTACTTTTAGGGCAAGTCCTAGGTCTTTTCTCCAGGTTTATGGCACACATTTTAAAACTGATTTCTGAGAGTTGGGTGTAAAATCTATGTGTTTATCCACAGGGGGAAAAAGAGCAATCTATTTTGATTTGAAATATAAGTGACAAATAACACTAATGCGAATGGGCAAGAATAAGGGGATGTGAAGAATTGTCACCTTTCTAAGGATTCTTTCTTTGCTAGGTATGTGGTATTTTGTCTTTCATGTGGTTTATGAAATTCTTGGCCATCAAGATCAGTCGTGTCTCCTTGATTCTCAGGTCATCATACAAGACATGAAGAAAGTAAATAATGCCCCACCTTTTTTTTTTTTTTCCTAGGGAGTTATGTGAAGGTTGTAGAAGCATCAGTCTCTGGGATTTTTAGGATCTTTTAGGGCAAAAATATTCTTCAGTCCTAAGAAACTTCCTTACAGGTTCACACTTGTTTGTATTTAATGCTTCTCAAATACAAGCAGTACTGAAAAGATCCTGGGTCCTGTCCATTTTTCGTATGACTATTCACATACATAATATCTAAAAGCTGGAAAATCTGGACATTGTTACTGTACTATATGCTAAAATTTGCAGGGTGTACAGAGCAACCTTCTTTTAATATAGCAGTTAATATTTTTTGTGTATAACATCAGATACTCATAGTTTTTTGACATATGTAGAGTTATAGCACTTCATACCACCTCATAACCTGGGCCAGTTTATTTTGCAAATGAATACTGACAAACACAATTAAGAAGAAATTCCAATTCACAAATATGATTGTCCCTAAGGACTGACAAATGAATGCAGCATAACAGGATGCTAAAAGTTGATCTGTGCTCTGCATGAAGGCTGTGGACACTGATTTAGGACTTGAGACTTCAGCATGTGGCTTCAAAAAGGCTGGTGCTCAAAGGACACTTCCTTCCCAGCCCTCTCTTTTGAAGTATGCTATTGTTGTAAGGGAAAAAATCACATCCTGCAATACCTACAAAGAGCTTGGCTTTATCATCTGCTGCTCATGTCAAGTAGTGTCTTATGTAAGAAGTTCCATTCGCTTCTGTTTAAATACTGATGTAAGGGAAGATTACCTAAAGCAAGCAAGGTTTGCAGGAGCAGACCATAAAAACACACACAAACAAGGAAGATTATTACAGAGGCCAAGAGCTTGGTATTCATAGCTGGCTCTGTTCTTGAGAGCAGTTTAAAGGAAAGGTGTTCTTGTAACAAGTTTACCCTTAAAATACCCATAAATTACAAAGAGTTCTGACTCTGTATATGATATGTGAATTTATATTTACAATAGAATGAAGGGATGGAATATTTTGAACATATTTGGGAACAAAAGGATAGAAAGAAAAAAAGGGAAAGCTTGAGGGTGGAGCTTTAGTTTTTTAGGCATTCTTGAAAATATTGGAAATGTCAGTTTGGAAATTTTTTTAAGCTAAGGGGATCATGGCTTTTCTTGGAACAGAGACTTTATAAATTCCTTTTTGACTGTCATCTGCAAATCGTTTGACTGCTGGTAAACAGAACCTTCTATTTGTTCTGATAACAGAGGGAAGGCTGGAAATAAGGAATTCCACCCTTAAAGCTGTTAAGGTAGGTCTAAAATTGATGTGTATTGGATCAAAGGGTAGAATATTTTCCAGATGATCCTCTGTTTCTTCTGAGAAAAAGAAAAATCCCAGGAACAAAAACCCAAAAACAATTTCCAAGGTGTTAAATTTCAGTTGCTGAGCATGAGGATTCAAATTACAATTTTGTGTCCTGCTAGGGTGAAGCTTAAATTTGACAGTAAAACCCACTTTATCTTCTTTCTAGTTCTTTTACTACAAATTAAAAGTTACAGTCCAACAATAGCTATAGAAGTCTTAGACGGAAAAATCAGATAAATATAACTAATGGAAAATATTTTTCTGTAATCTTTATTTTACAACATCCTTACATATCAAAATAATTTGCCAGAGGAGATTTCTAATTTGAATGAATCCTTAAATTTTATTGTCGGAGAAAGTGGAAGCTTTTAGTATAGTATCTACTGAAGTATTAGTCATTACAGCCTTGGAAAATAAAAAGTAATGTCAGCACAAATCAGCCTCCACTTAAATTTCAGTACATGCAAGCCACAGAGGGAGATGCTTCTGGTATTTCATCTTCAGCCCCCTAAGAATTAATTGTAAATATGGTGAGCTTATTGGCCTGTGTAGAGTGAAGGCTGTGCTCTCAGATCCATTCCTAGGAAGCACTGACCACTTCAACCAAACAACAAAAACATCACCATTGCCACTGCCATTAACTTCTCTTCCATTTTAGCAAAATAAGACAAGGATAGGATTGTGACAGAAAAGGAGCTCTGTTCTGTCCTTCTGTGTAGCACCTCTGTGTCTGACTTGGACATAAAACTTTTACAGGAGAGGCTTCTGTCATCAGCAGTGTTTTCAGTTTAGGACTATTTGGTGATGTCAGGGAACACTGGTCACAGCCTAGGGTGGCTTGTGCACCCTGGTTGTGTAACACGGGGAGGGAAGATGTGCAGCAAGTGCAGTTGGATGTTCCCTCTGATCCTTGCTCCACTGTGGGACGGCAACTGAAGTTTCTTCATGGGTGCTTGGCAGATTTTTTTTCATTCAAAAGTAAGACTTTGGCTTGCACATTCAACCTCTGTAGGTGGCCAATTATGATCAATCAATTTTATGTTGTGGTTCTGTGTAAAAGTCCAGCTCATCTCCCCCTTAGTCTTCTTTCCTAATATCCTTGTCTCCTGTCCAACTCTCTACCCCTAATATGAACATATCTTCCCATGCAGAAGTTTCTTCTTTCACATGGTTTGACTCCAGCACAGAAGAGTGCCAAAGGCACAGGAAAAAGACCTGCCCTGTTTCTTGGAGTGAGACTTGACTTTTCTCAAAGACAACATGGCATGGCATGGCATGTTTCTGATGGATTTTTACAGGAGCAACAAAGGAGATAAATCTTACAAAAGACTTATTTTTTCCCATCTATTTTCAAATCTATACTTCAAATAGTAGGGTACTGGAATTTTTCAAAGGTCAGCAGAAATTTTAGGGCATAATTCAAGTACGATATTCTGTCCACCTTTATTTTTGGAAAGGTATTCACAGTTTTTTGGTTTTGTTTTTTTTTTCTGAAATCATACATCTGTGAAAATGATTAATCAGGAATAAAGGTAGACCAAAACCTTTAGAGTATTAACTGTTGTGGAACTGTTAATATATCTTCTATTCAGAAGAGATCCTTCTGTTAATGACCTGGCATCTAGTTATGTAAATGAAAAAGTTGAAGAAATCCTACCTCGTCCTAAATATCTAATACACATTTGGCATTGCAGAATACAATACTTTGTGAATTCAGAGCACAAAAAGATTTTTCAAGATGGGTTTCTATCATTTATTCTGGTAAATTCACTCTACACTGAAAACATGGGGAAAAACAAGTTAAAAACTTTAATAATCAGCCAGGAGGAAATACAGAAATAACTCTAATTTGATGGCAATGCTCTGTGTCTATATGGCTTCCTTTGCAGAGAGTATCTCAGCCTGCAAATTCTCCAAACTCATTAGTATGGAATTCTAAATTCCATAAATTCCCTGGTCTCATTTTGCTTGATCTTCTGCTATTGTTGATCTACTGTGCAGCTCATCTCAGGGCTAGCTCTCAGCCAGATATAAGTGGAACAGATATGCTTCAAGTCTGTTACAAGCAATGCCACCTTTTCCAATTTTAAGTTGAAGCTCTCAGTACAGAGAGAGATGCAGATCTGTAGTCTCAAAATAAGCAGGGCATGCTCTTTCTCCTTATTCTCCTCAAGAGGGTAACAGTTATTTTCATAGTTATTCCCAGGAGTCCATTAGTAAATCTGAATATCTCTGTGTTGGGGTCATAGGAAAGATTCAAACTGACATTCCTTGCAAATGCGTCACTAGTAAGATCCAGTCTCTTTCCGGAAAAAAACCTAAAAAATTGACAAGTATTTAAGGCAATTTTTCAGGATATTAGGTGTTGGCTTAACACAGCATGTTATCACAGCATTCTTTATCTGAATAAAGAAAAGACTGACACACTTTCTAAGTGGTGTGGATATTTTCTGAAGCTATATTCTCTGTTCTTACATACTGTATTGCAGGATGTTTGCTGTGGCTTGTCCCCTCAGAAATCCACATTAGTGTATTACCCACCCCAGTGCTGATAGTGCTGCTTACAGTGGTGATATCATTCCATTCCCACTCTCAGTCTCTTGATGCTCTCAGTATACACTTACATCTCTCTGAAGTCTATTAAACCTTTTAATGAACACATCCTGATTTGTTGAGGATATCAAATAATGGATTTCTGCTCAAATCTCAGGCCCCATGATTCTAAGTTGAACTTGGTCATTTGAGGCAAATATAATCCTTTCCTTTTTCTCTTAAATTGATGATGTTATTTTCAAGCAATATTGTGTTCTGTAGTGCATTTACATTAAAGAGAAATATTCATACTATGACAGGAATCTCTTGTGATAGTAAACATTGTACAAATTGTCGCAGATTTTTTGAATGCAGTGCTCTGTATAATCAGTAAATACAGTTTCCAAGTGACTTCTTTTTAAACTCCAGTATGGCAATGATTATCAAGGCTCTTTTTCCCACTTTAGAAAAATGTTCTGAGTCTCAAACAGGCTAACAGTTTCTCAGTAGTTGCTCTTAACTGTAGTCATATAACATTACTGAAGTTAAGAGCACTACATAGGTGTGAAAACAGACTTTGAGTCTCATGTAGTGTGGTGTGAGATCATGTACTTCCATTACCTAGAAACTCATATGATGAGAATAAAATAGATTTTAACTACGTGATTTTCAAAATTCTTGCAAAATCTAGAACATGGCTTTTTTTTTTTTCCCAAGGGTTATGCAATGTTTACTTATTGATAAAAAAAGAAAAAAATGCATGCTGAAATTCTCAAAGTTTCAATCTGCAAACAGCCTTATTGCACTTGGCAAAGGCTGTATTTAACTGTTGGAAATAGAGTGTGCATCCTTCTGTTCTTGCATATGGAAAGGGCAGAACGAGGGAATGGAGCTGCTCATTCTGGCTGGGACTCCTTGGGTTGCCAGGTGCAGGAGCATCCTCTCCAGCAATTTCAGTTGATAAGGAAAGGTGATTCATTGCTAGACTAGGCTCAGTTCTTTCTGACAGGCTCCTGTCAAGGAGCTTGGATAAATTCACTGGAGCAGGTCTGGGCTTTCGGCATTACTGGTAGGCTGTGGTCCTTTATATTCTGCATATATATATATATATATATATATATATATATATACATATAAGCTTCCCATTTTCAGTCTTCAAAATTTAGCAGTTCTCCTTTAAATGCTGGGATCCTGATACCCATAACTATGGTTACAGTTCCCAAATCTTCACCCATTTTACTTTTATAGAATTAATAACATTAGCAAATAGCACTGTGCTGGGTAGCATCAAACAGAATACAACATGCTAATGTTAGTAGCCCTGTAATGGATACCTGTACAATACCAGGAACTGTTCGTGTTTAATGAATCTACAGGTGCTAGTCTTGTCCTTCATGGGACAATAAATGAAAGAAAAGTTTATTTATTCAAACTAGGATGAAAAGCTCATTACAGATAACAAAATCTACAAGTCAGGTTAGCAAAAGATTACCGTAAAGACTTTTCTTTTTTATTAAGTATTATTTCTTCATAAAACAAACTAAAAATTCTTCAAAAGTTCTATTAGTATTAACAAAAAACCATTTTTTATAATTATTATACAGCAGTAACAAAGCAGCAAGATATTTATATGAAAGTAGTACCCAAGATTCCCAGACTAGAGATGCACTAAATACTGAGCAGGAAAACAAGCAGTTGCTATCATATACTACCACGTATTTCACTTTTATAGTTACTTTCACCAGGAGATCTGAAGATATGTGTCAAGTAAAATTCACTTAACTGTGAAGAGATAGATTAGACCCCTTCTCCATGTGTTCCCATTTCCTTTTGCTGCAACAGAAGAAGCAGCAGGGTAGTTTGTAGATCAGTGATGTGCAGAGCTGTGGCTCAGATGTTATCAGACAAAGCCAGCCCACTTTCTGCTGTTAAATGGTGGCAAACTGAGTGTCTCCTGCTTCATGCTGCCCATGCTCTCTCTTTTTTAGTGTGTGCTGTCACTGGGCACTGTGTGAAACACATGGTTTGCAGGAAGGGAAACAGGTTTCTCTGGGAGTCTTCTCCATTCAGCAGCATCCTTTGCCAGAGTGAAGTCTGCTCTGTGGAGGACTGGATGACTTGTTTGATGAGTTGATGGAAAATGACAACGTTTCTCATTTAAAACTTCACATTTTATATGATAGTAGTACTCTGTAGAGTTTTCTTCTCTAAAGTATTTACATAATAATTCAATTAATATTATATAATATATATATTATAATAGCTTTTATGGGAAGAAAGTGGCTAAGCAAAATCACAGAAAAGTGCACTAGAGACTTATGTTTTACTTGCAATGAACATGTAGTCACTTCTAGATTATTGGTGTCGTAGGGGGTGTGTTTGTGTTATCACAGTGGTGGAAGGGACATTGGAGCTTTTTTTTAATAAAATCTTCCCACATGCTTCTAAAATATGTTGGGAGTCCAGCATTCCTGCTCCAATCGGTTCAGTGCCCAAATTTACCACACATTTTCCCAGTTTGCAACCCTTTCTCTTTTCAGTAGGTGCACTTTCATTTCAGTGCCACAGTTGTCATCTTCCTCACTGTTCACTTGTGTATACCTCAGGAAGTTTGCCAAGAGAGCCTGGAGGAATGTGTGCACACATAAGGGATGGATTATATCAGGGGTGCAAAGCTATTAAACCAAACATGCAATATGACTGCTGCCAGCAGCGAGATTTGGAAATGGGTTGATTGGAAGAAGCACAACAGGAAGGTGAGTTTGAAACTGTTTTTGGTGAGAATAGTGTTGCACATCTGCCCCACAGATGGCCAGAGATGCAAGATCATTTCTGAGCCTCAAGTATTCGTTGCTGTTTCGATTTAGGATATATGGGGGCTTCAGATTGAAGTGTGATTGTAACACATGCAGCACATACCAAGCTAGTTTTAATCTGAAACTGCATACCATAGGATACAGCTGCCAAGTATTCAGGTTTGTCTGCAAGCACACTTGGCTCACAGAAAAAACATTCTGGGAGGGGGTTTTGTACCATCCTCAGAAGAACAAAGCAGATAATCAGAAGATAAAACTAGTCCAGTTATGCCTATGTATGCAAATCTATATCCTAATTGAAGGCTAAATGTAGCTTTCTGTCAACACACACTGTTGGTTGTTACTAACCTTAATTTGTGTAGAATATCTTTCAAAGTGTAACAGTAGGACATTTATGTCTACGTTCAATGAACTGCAAAAAAACCCCAAAATATTATTTTGCAATAGATTATTTCACTGAATGTTTTCAATATATATTCATAAAAATAAACAAAATAAAGTAAATAAAGTAAAAAACACCTAATAAAACTTTTGATTGTGATATTTTTCATGTTAGAATTTCAAGAGTAGATGTTAGGAATCATGAAATGATGGACCAGGACACACTATCCATATTGACAAAATAAGAAGTTGTCTTTACTATGAAAATCACACAGATGTCCTCAGGAAACAAGGGAGCACTTAGTGCATTAAAACTTTGGGAACGGTAGGAGAGATAACACTGGCAATTCTTACTGCTTTCCTGACAAACATGTATTTCATGAGTTTTGCTTTGAAGCTCCTTGAAAACAACTTAGTATTTGATAGCCAGTTATGAAACTAGGCACTGACATAAGAAGTATTTTGAAGGTACAGATCAAGTGTGTTGTTTTGGTTTTTTTTTCTCCAAAACTATACTGCTGAAACTCAGGGCTTTTGCTCTTTTATCCGCACATATCATATGTAGGTACCTGATCAAAAAACTCAAAGCAATGTTTAATCACAATCAAAATTTCATCTTACTTCTCCCATCCATGGAACTATTAAAAACAATCTCTAATAATAAAAAGAGATAAATAGTGAAGCAGACTTCAGAAAGTAACCAAAGAATCCCATGCCTCTTCTGAAAGGAAAAATCTGTTTTAGGAATGGGTTAGACAGACTTGTCATGGATAGCCTAGGTACATTTAATTTTTCCTCAAAGAAAGCAGATAGACTTCTGTATCCTTGAAGTATCTCCTAATACTACACAACTGTGATACCTTTGTTTTTATTTACATTAAAGGAATGATGGCTGATTTGGAAAGTATTATAAAGAATATAGAACAAAGAGAGCTCATTCTCTGATGAATTAAGAGCTTCTGTGCCCTAGGGGTCTTAGGAGTTCAGCTACAGACAAGACTACAGAGGTGAGGAAAGCATAAAAAGAAAAGATCATAACAATGATCACAGCACTACATTTGGCTTTTCAAAGCATGATTTTGAGCATGATTTTAACATTTTTTCTAATCTCCTATAAAACCATCTCTCATTTTCCTACAATAAGTGGCTTCTAATATAAGAGAATTGTTACAAACATGCCAAGATTAGTGGTCATTCTGATCCCCTTTGCAACAGCATTTCATAACTCTGAATAAACTGCTGAGTAAATGTTGTCCCCTTCAAGAATCTCACATTTTTGTTTTATAGTTACCATTGCATCAGTGTCACAACATAATTGCTAATGCAGATTGTAGCAGGGAGAAATCATTTTTAAACACCATTTTTAATAACTGAATTTCAGAGCTGGCCTTTCATTTCGATCTAGTGTTGTAGACATGTCATCAGTCTCTGGCCTACGGGCATCAGCGCTGAGCAGGAAATGAACTACCGTCAACGCTAAACTTTTTTTTAATATTCTCCCTGTAAGCTAATGAGACATGAAGAAGCAAAATACAGTCTTGCAAGAAAAATCAAAACAATTTGTTGTCTGTGTAGTATAAAATAGGGATTACTATGGGCCAGATATTATTATAGAAAGACATTTGCTGGCAGAGTAGGACAGAATATCATGATTTGGAAGATACCCACAAGGATCATTGCATCCAGCTCCTGTGCTCTTATTGTTCTGGAGAGTAGATAAATACCGGGCTAAGCAATGACTATAGAATTCTGTGATTCCAAAGAGAAAAAACAATTCCTGCTCTCCCAGGCCCATGTCACTGGAGGTCAAGAATGTTGGACTGGGATTGTTGCCTGGCATTATTTGGAGGAAAAATAGACAGCATAATACAGGTATGGGGAGTTTCTAGGAGCTCTTCAGAAAAATGCAAGGTTGACAGCCCAGAAAGCTGTAGATAGGCTTTTGGACTCAGGATATGGTGTTAGATAATTACTCACAGTGTTTGTCCTATCTTGCTGTCATTGGATCCATTTTGCGATTTTTAACTTTTTCTTCACTGACAGTATCTGAGAATCTGCATTCTGTGGGAGGCTGAGTCTGCCTCCTATGTTGGTGTGCTCTATGTTTGTATGATCTGGACATCTTCTCTTTCCAGAACTTTTACAATGCTTTTGTATAGTGAGGAAAAATAGGCTGAACTTCAACAGTGCCCCTGCACCTAACTCTTCCAGAAAGTAGCAATGAGATAATAAGATGATTTTATTTAAATTGTTCTCAAATGTTAAGAAAGCTGTGATTGTGATATAATACACTCATGTATTATAGAGAGTACAAAGGTAACATGAACCTTTGTACTCTCTTTTGTGTGCTAGTTAGGCTTTGAGTTATTATGATTCACTGAGTTAAGGCATGAGATTTTGAATGAATTCTAAATTAAAAGTACATTTCCCTATGTATATGAATAAACAGTTGTTTTGACAAAATATATTATAAGTTCCACGTGGCATCACTAAAATAGCCCCACCAATCCTTTTCCTCTCATAGTCTCTTGAAATGCAAGAACACCTTATATTTTAGCTGTCATCTTAATGGTAGATATTATTATAGGGGAAAAAGAGCTAATATCAGCTGCTTTTAATTTAGGCAGGATTTCTTTTACATTGAGACAGAGAATTTTTCTTCTATAACCATTTTGACTGGAAGTCATGAGGCCTTTGCCAAGAAGTTTCAATTATGCTTTTAAAATATAAATCCTAGGAGTCTTGAAATTACAGGGTGTGGGTAGCGATATGTTAAATGTTTTACAAGTGAGGAGAAATTAGTGCTTTTTGGCTTATCCTGAGTGCTGTTAAGAAACAAAATTGTTCTTTTGTTGATGGTAAAAGTAGTTCCTTCCAAAGAAGTCTGTAAAAACTTGAAAGCATTTTCATATAGTTTGGTGAAAATGACATGCAAATAACTGCAGAATGTCGAAAATAAAGCCAGCCACAGAGCCTCACCCAGGACACTTTCATCAGGAGGACATGGTGTAAACACAATGTAAGATGTTTTGGCTGCTAGAGTAACCATGGGATTATTTGGGGTGTGTATTAGCTCTACCCACCTAACAGATTTCCCATGTGGTATTTGGGTGGGGGAAATGAAAAACTGCCCCCTTGTCAGGTATGAAACTATTTCCTTTTTCAGTTTGAGGTTAAATGTATGCCTTGGTCGTTTGGGTGGAGGACACTAACAGCTGCAACCTTGAAGGAGAGAGTATTTCAGTTGGGCAAGGAAAGATTTCTCCACACCTTGGACTTGCTGATATCAATACTAATTGGGACAAAAGGTGCTATATCAAGAGATAGCATAAAAGACTATTCATAAAGCCCTCCTTCAAGTGAGGCAAGTTTCACTGCATCCTGCTGTCACAAATAATGTCTTTGTTAGTGATCAATAGCAAAATCAATCCTGCATGAAACAAATGTGATTCAGCTTGGCTGTGATCAGATAACTCTACTTCTATCGTATTAGCCAGACTACACAGGAACAGAGTTTGTTTTGGCATTATGTATCTTTCCAAAGACAGCAGAACAACATCAGCTCTGGTATCAAGATGAAATGAGAAGGAGCAATACCTACTCTAGTGAAAAATATTTGTACAAATTCAACCCTTCAGTTATTTGAGCCAGTTGAATGAAATAATATAGACTCAGCCTTTTACATCATATGGCTTTCATGTTTTGAACCAGTATCACGAGCCCCAAAGCTGACATTCTCTGTCTTATACACCTAGAGCCTCAAGTAATAAAACACACAGAATTCCTAAAGTCCCCTGTTATGGGAACATCAGTGCACTTCAGAATAACTGACAAACTTGCAGGTAAACATAACAAGAGTCATATTCAGGGTTGATATTGAGACTTGCTGAAAATCTTTCAGGTGCCTCAGTCCTTAGGGCAGTCAGTGAGTTTATTACATTTCCTCCTTTCACAGATGAAGTTGGGTGCAAAACCTAAATGGGTAAGAATGAGACCTAGCTCTTCATTTTGCTAAGCTTTGTCTAAAAATTTGTGTGAATAGTTCCTTTTTCTTTAATTAGCATTAGCAATAATAAACCATTAGTACTTTTCTAACCAAGGCTTTGGCCTTTGGGGTGCTGTAAGAAATCAAGGGCAGTTCACTCTTTCCAAGTGAACTCTAGACTGTAATCTATGGGAAACGGAATAAATTCCTGTTGCGCTTCTGAATGCAGAACATAAAATGGCCTAAAACTGGGTTTCTCAATCAAGACCACTAAATTACAAATCAGCGACAATGTTTATTTCAGTCATGGCCTAGAATTAGTACACAGTAGGTTGCTGCGGTGACACTGGAAGAGCTGATGAATGGCAACATAATCACCTCCTTCCATCAAATGTGAACTACTGTGCTCAGTTCAGGAATAACTTGGAGAAACATTAGGCATCGGTGATAAGCAGGAGATGAAGATGAGGTAGTTTAATAGTCTTTCCTCTAAAGTCTGTGATTCTAGAAGAACATGTGAGTAAAGAAAATGTAAAATGGGTTTCCCTTAGCTTCATGCTGTGTTTATATGTAAACACATGTATATGATTTGTATGTTTTTCAAGATGATATATGGTTATTATTTATAGAACTAAGGAGAAATTACCTGGATATGATTAGGTGTCTCTGTAAGGCTCATACAGCAATTCCAGACATTTCTAAAACTTCCATAAAGCTAAAGGGTGCTGGAAGTGCACCACGCATGAACTGAATGTAAACTGTGTCCAAGAGCAAAGCTCAGGATCAGAAGTTGCTGTTATAAATTTGACCTTTTCTTCTTTCCGCTCCCTCTCCCCAAGGTCATACAGAATTATATTTCAGTGATTCATGTTTCCTAAATTTCTGTTCATTAGGGCATGTTTTGCTACCTTGCTCTTGATATTTCACAATAATTCAGCAGGATATAACAGCTATTACAAAACCCAACAAATGAAAAAATTTTAAGGTAATCTGAGAGATTTCTTTAAGGAGAGATTCTGATCTTGCAATTTGTTTCACATTGATAGGACTTGGTAGAGGATAATACAGGAAAGAAATATTCAGGGATGCATTAATGCATAAGAAAGCGATAGGCTATTATAATCCATGCGGGTTTTCAGTACGTGACCCCCACCTTTTGTCCCATTATATCCGCTTCTGATATCTGGTGAAAAAGCCACAGTCCTGACCTAACAGAGCCATCCGTGTGTTCTGTTCATAAGCCATTAACAGATTCCTAGAATTGAACACATCAAAACAATTTTGTAATTGTTTTTTTTTCCAGACCATCCCAACTAAGCAAAGAACATCTGTTTGTGCTGAAAGCTGAGCTCATATTTAAGTATATAGCTAAGCAGCAGCATTAATTTTTAACTTCCTTTATGAAACAGTTCAGAGTAAGCAAAGCTCAGTAATCCAGAAATAACTGGGAGATAGGACTTGAAAACTTGGCTCAATTTGTTTCTAGGATATGAGATAAATGTTTGAACCTAAAGTTACTTCCCACCCTTCAGAGATAAAAAGGTCAGGAAACGTCCTTTCATTATGCAAACATACTGACCTGAAGACAGAGAAATGCTTTAAAAATCAATCTGAATCCTTACTCTTCTTAGGTCATGAACTCTTTTTTGGTAATATTTACTATCAGAGTTTTCAGATTATCTTACAAAAACCAAAAAAAGTCTCACTCTTGCTAATGTAGAGGGTAACTGTATTCTCTTGAATGCCCAATGGCTTGTCTTCTTTTTTTTTTCTATTGACCTGTGATACATACTTGTAAAGAATCAAAAGAAGTCATTTATACACAGAGGACATACTCTGTAGAAAATTTCAGAAATAAAAAGCATTGGGGATTTACGTGTCAGACTAGGGCATCAGCTTCATGTTCAGTTGAGGCTTCTTATCTCTATCCCACACTACCTAGAAGAATTTAAATCTATAACAGGAGAAGTACCACAGATGCTGTAGTTTACAATATCTAGAAGAAATAACAGAGGCAGAGGAGGCATAAAAGGATAATTTTGCTTATACAAAATAGCAGCCTGAAAAATAAAACCGGGAAAACAAACAAGCAGATGGAGAAAGCGAAGTCTGCAAGACACAGCTGTGCAAAGTATTTAAATATCCAGATGCAAAGCAGCTTAAGGGTCAGGGACAAGGAAAGGACACAGAATGCTCTTAGCAGCTCTGTAGCATGATTGAGTAGTCTGCTTTAAATTTTCAATCACATTAATGATTGTTGATTGTCCAGCTTTCTGTCAGATTTAGCTGGAATCTTAGATTTTCTTAGAAATCCAGGCTCCTGAAACACCTGAGCAGCTTTTAATATTTGTTTGTTGCTATTTACATGGCAGTAAAATAATTATTGTGTAGGGAAAAAAAGGTTTTTCAGTTGGTCTTTATTCAATTCTTCCTTAGCAAAAGGAATAATAAACCTTTTTCTTTTTCTAGAATAGTCACAATTGTTTTTTGAAGCAGTTAGTACCCATAATAATAATTTATGCTTTTACTGTATACTGCTTTCATCTAAGGGATTCAAGTGCTTCATGAATGTTAATTAGGCATCTGCAGGCATCTGTTAGGCACCACCAGTTGCTAGATGATTATTTTGGTCTATCATTAGCTGGAAAGGCTCCACCTGCCTACTTTGCTTAGTATGCTGTAAAGGGGGTTAAGGGTGGGTATCTGCAAATTGAAGTGTGCAAAAGACAGATTTTTGGTCTAAAATGTAGCTGCAGTGGAAAGTGTTAAAATGAGTTCCTGAATAAGATTTTATTACTGCTTTTATTATCTTCCTGGGCTTTGGACTCCCTCCTGAGCTGGCAGATGTCCCCCCACATTGTGTCAGTGGCTGAAAGACAGATTTTCATTCCTACTCTAAGTCATGTGTCAGGTTTTTCAGTAGTTTTGGGATCCTGTTCAAGGCTACAGATCCATTTCATAAACCCTCTACAGACAGGTTCAAATGCCTCAGCTGCTTTCCTGCTCACCACTCTTCCTTCCTATCTCCTCCATTGCCTTCCTATTCTGCTGTTGTTCTGTTCTGTGTGTGAGATGGTCCATGTGCCTATTGTGGTCCCTTGCAGGCCTGGCCACAGTCAGGAGGAGACATTAAAGTCAGTTTTGTGACTCAGCCAAGTGAGGAAGGTGTCCTACCTAACCTGGGTTTCACAAACAGAGAAGGACTTGTGGTTGATGTGAGGGTTGGAGGTCATCTGGGGCACAGTGATCATAAAATGATAAGAATGCTTAATTCCTAGAGAGCGCCAGAAAAACTGCTACTAGTTTGGATTCCCAGAGGGTGACTTTAGTCTGTTGAAGAGACTGGTTGAGAGGCTCCCTTGGGGAACAGTCCTGAGGAGGAAAGGAGTCCAGGAGGACTGTACATCCTTCAAGAAGAAAATCTTAGTGGTACAGAAACAGGCTGTTCTGATGTGCCAAAAAATGAGCCAGTGGGGAAGAAGACTGACCTGAGTGAACAGAGAATTTGGATAGAACTCAGTATAAAAAAACAGGAGTTTCTGACCTTTGGAAGAAGGGGCAAGGAACTCAGGAGGACTATAAGGATTTTGTGAGGTTTTTCAGGAGGAAAACTTGAAGAATGAAAACTCAGCTAGAAGTTCTTCTGGCTATGGATGTAAAAAACAATAAACACTTCCACAGCAAAAGGAAGGCCAAGGAAAAACTCCTTCCTTTACTGCTTATTGGGGCAAACATAGTGACAAAGGATGACAAAACAAACATAATGACAAAGGATGAAAAAACATGTGAGGTACTTAATGCCTTGTTTGTCTCAGCCTTCAATAGCAAGAGCAGTTGTTGGAGTACCAGGCCCTATGAGCTAGAAAAAAGGGATGGGGAGCAAAAGGAAATCTTCATAATCTAAGGGGAAATGGTCAGTGGCCTGCTACACTGTTTGGACACACAGAAGTCTGTGGGGCCAGATGGACCCATTCAAGGAGATTGGGGCAACTGGTGGAAGTGCTTGTTGGTTGAACTCGATGATCCTAAAGGTCTCATCCAACCTAAATGAGTCTATGATTCAGTCAACAAAATTTTCACCCTTCTTTTCAGGATGAAAGTTACATTACTGTATTTTTCAGTAACAGTTTCTTTTCTCCTTACAAGGAGCTTCAGAAACAAGGTAAATAATAAAAGAGAGCCAGAGGCAATGTAAACTGAGCTAGAGAGTCATGTGGGAGCCACAGTTGTAAGCATGGCACTTAAACAAAGATACCGCAGTAACCTGCATTCCTTATAGGGGAAACGTGCAAGCACAAAGGATATTGTTTTCCTAACTTCTGATTTCATAATTAAGGCAAGACAGTGCATTTAGATGTTGAAAACACACAGTTATTTCCTGTGACTAGAGAAACAAAAGCAATATGAAAGGATTTTGATAAGGGAAAGCTTCTGATTGTTCACTATACATTTTAAAGTGTATTAAAATTGTATTTCAGTTTGTTTTTAACTTGCAAGCTCTTTCTGTAGGACTCAAAGATATCAGCTCCCATTCACATGCTAATATGTTTGCATTAAACAAGATACTGTGTCTTCTACTTTCTTAAGATTTTTTTTGTATGCTGGTGTTACATATGGGCTATATATTAGAGGTCTGATCCTGTCTTTTCAGGGTCTGTCACTGCACAGAGGTAGGAGGAAGCTCTGAGACTTTGGTCACATCCTTATGTCCTAATTTTCATTAAATACCATTGGCATACAGGAAACACTTTAAGAAAAGTGGTTTATCCCTAGGCAGATTTGGTGTACATGGATCCAACAGAATTAGTAATATTTTATTGTCGATGTCTGGGTGGGCCAATCCAAAAATTGTTCATGTGATTTACATGGGCAGAATAAGTCCATGTCTCATAATTTTAAAGATTGATTTTAAGGCTTGCATAATTTGATATACCAGTGTTGATTATCCACACAAGCTGTGTCTTAGATCTGTCAAAATGTCATTGGACTGTTCTGAGTTCCTTGATAAGGACAGAGGTTCCTGTGTCTGAGGTGGTCTGTTGTGATTGTTTTAAGGCCGTATATCACCTAATGCTATTCCAGAAGCCTGGAAGCCTGGTTTAACACAGCCCGCACAGCCATGTCTGCAGGGAGGCCTGGTGGATCCTGCTGGATATCTGTGAGAAAGCACTGCTGCCAGCACACAGCCTACCGAGGTCCCCTCACGTCTGGTCCCAGGCTGCAGCATTGCTCACTTGTTTTTACACCACACATTCCAGTTCTCTCCAGAAGTTAATCTACCCAGAGATCTGAGGTCAAAGACAGTGCTGCAGTCTAGCTCCCTGCCCCAGCCTGGTTCATGTCCCAGCACCTCTGCTCCCTCAGAATGGCACAGACACCAAGGTTCTCCTGGTATGGGTGTGCTCCTCCTCAACAATTCATTGCGGAAGCAAAGAAGTGCAGTTCAAGAACTCCTGCTCTCTATTCATAGCTGTAGCATCATTTCCTAGTTATAAAATGAAGAATGCTTCCATTTTTCAGACTGTTACCTAAAAAAAAAAAAAAAAACAACAAGGAAAAGTGTGACTGTTGAGTACATTCCTTTTGTTAAAGCCAAAGCTTTGCTGAACATGCAAATTAGTTTTTTATCAGCCACCTAAGAAAAACATATCCACTGAAGAGCAAAACCCCACCAATTTGTTAGGCAAAGCTACCTCAAAATTCGTAGACATTTTTTGTTTTTTAATTCTTAAAATCCCTTGGATCCCAACTATTTTCCTCCTGATTCCTGTCATCAAGCTCTTTTTGGTAAGCGAAGATTTCTTTTGTTGCACAGACGTTGCACATGATTCTTTTTCTTTCTCCCTAGAAAAACTTCAAAACTAACATTGTTTTCAGAGCCTTTTCTTATGTCCTCCTCAAATCCTTTTTTCCTGAGGGACATCCTTGTTCATGGTAGCTTACTGTAAACAAAAGATGATATCAAAGTAATTGCTTCAAATATAATTGAAGACAGATTTCTTCATGTACAATACTTAGTAACGTCTTTGCATGCACATAATACTTTTGCACACTTTGTTAATGCTTAGGAAATAATTATCCTTTGGAGAAACAAAAGGGACTAAATGAAAACCACACAAGTATATTATTTAAAAGATTGGAAGCTTGTAAGGTAGGTACATCCAGTGCTTTTCTAAACACGGTCTGTGGCTGCATCTCACCAGTATCATGCAGCAGATTTTAGTATTTCACCCTTTGCAGATTTTGTGTTTGAAAGGTTTTATCATCTGCCCCTCCATATGCTATCACATATTTCCTGATGGTTTGTTGTTTTTTTTTACAGCACACCCAGAAGGCTGCTTGGGGGGCTCCTGTTTTTTGGTCAGTCTATAATATGTTCTGCTTTCATCCCTTCCTGTTTGGAAGTCCATTTACTAGTTAATTTGTTATTGTTTCCATTCGCGGTTTTTAAAATTGCAATAGCGTTGTAAGAGAAGATAGCAAGGAGTATTTAATCACCACTGGGCCACTCTACCTTTCCCTCTCCATATCCAGCAGGTAGGAGGGAGGACAAAAACACAGGTACAACTTAAGACGTTCTGCAGTCATAGGAATACTGATTTTAGATGACTTTAAACTGCAAACTTTAATTACTATTACTGGTTTATGTGTAAACAACAAAGGCTGTTTTACCACAATATATTGTGACAAAAAGAGATAAAATTCCAAATATTCTTATTATTTGAGTCCAGAAATTACAAAAGAAAGCCAGGAAGAAAAGAAAAACGTATATAAAAGAAGGTTTTTGAATCAATTTTAAATATATTTTGGTTTTTTGCAAAATGTTTCTTGTGCTCTTCATCATTAATATTCTCACCTCTTTTATTGTGTAAAGTTTATATGTTCTTCCCTCAAAGGTTGCTTGAACTAATTTTTCTATCATGCCAGAAGTACATCTTGTCCAGATAAGACTCAATGGAGATTGCATCTCTGAATTTATGGATTTATGATTTTTGATGATTCATCATCTAGAAACGAATAGTTTTAGTTAATACACTAATTATTAGTTAATGTCTGTAGGCATATCATGTTGCTGTTGTATTTTTTCTCTTTGCCCCTTCCATACCCATTCATATTCAAACTGAAAGTCTCATGCTTTGAGACAGTGGTTGTATGAGACAAAGTATAATGAGATGTCAAGCTTGATCCAAATCTGCTTGTTTTAGCTCACTGCAAATAGATAATAGCAACAGCAGTTTAAAGACGGTGGGTGGGATTCTCTTCATGTAACTTGGGAATATAATTGCACTTTAATTATAGAGCCTTCGGGCAAGATTTCATTTCATGTAAATTTAATTGTTTTCTACGCAGATGTCTGCAGTTCAGCTATTTATTGTGGTTTTCTTCATACTTATTGGAGAAAAAAAGAGGATCTTAGAGGCAAAATTCTGATCAGTTTTAGAATGAGATGCATCATTCCCTTCAAGAAAGCAAGAACTTTGATGTGATGGGACACAGACGGGTTCAGAGGTTTCTGCCTCAATGAGCTCATACAGTTAACACATGGAAGGGAGGTCTCTAGGAGAAATGAGATACCACTGTGTGGCTGGTGCTTCAGACAGAAATTTAAATTAGGTTTTGAGCATCAGTGTCTGATCTCATGAAAATGGTGATCTTGATACTGATGAAAGGCCTTTGATAAATCTTCCTGTGATTTGATTAGGACTATTACAAACTTACTAACTGGACAATGAGAACACAAGCTCTTAAAGAAACTAGATTTTTCTGACTTTCCTGGGAACACATAAATAAGTAGTTTTAGTAGAGCTGAATACACAAGGAATAATTTCATGACAACAATAATTTTCCTTTGGAAACATATGTCTTTCTCACAGACACCGTTTTTCTACCAGGTAGAGTAGAAAATATAATCAGTCTTTGTAAATCTAGTAGTATTCTGTGAAATACAGAAAATTTACATTTGGCTGAATTTTCTCACTTTGGAGTTCTGACTGAGATAAAAGTTTATATTTGGGTCTGTGGACATCTGCAGAAGTTGTAGAAATCAAAACCAGTGTGAACAATATGCAAATATTAATACAAGAGTTGCTTTTTGCCCTTCAACCTTTTTCAGGGCTCTCGTATTTATGGCAAAGTATATATCAGCAGATCTGCCCAGAAGATCATCAATTATCTTTTGTTCAGCCTGCTCTGGAATATTGTCTTTGACTCTCTTGATCATAGTCACTAAACATGTAAAAGGTCATTTCAGAATTAGGTATCAGGTGTACAATTTGGCTTTGGACTTAGAAGACTTAGCTAACAGAATCTCTGCAAATTTGATAAAACCACACTATCAAGAAAAGCACTAGAAGAACAAAAATAAAGACTCTCTTTAATGTAAAATTAGAACTACCAAAATTTTCACGTTTGTGTGAATGTAAATTAAGCTATTTTTAACATAGCACCCCTAAATTAAAATGCTGCTGGCCACTGAAACCTGATAATAAATCATGAACTTTCTGACTGTATCCTTCCTTTTCCTAGAACAGCAGCAGCGCTCCTAGTAATACTCTAGACCACGAAGAGCAGCAGTTTCTTAAGGACTTCTTTTGTCTTATCTACAACTGACAGCAGTGCCTTTCACTTACTAATATGTTTTTCTTTTAGCACATGAACATTATTTGACAGGAATATGGAAATGTTGGTTGGAAAGATGCAATTTAATTTTATTTCACATAGTTAGAAGGGCATGATAGCCATTTAAAGACAAGGAGTAAAAATCCACAAGAGAAGAAAGATATATGGCCTTTATTTCACCCTCTAATTAGTTGCATTGCCCAAGCCCGGAGCTGTATACCATGAAAGAAGGCTTAAAAGTGATTGTGTGATGACAGTTATGTAGCCATTACTCATTTATCCCAAAGCAGCAAACTTATGTTCTGCAACAGCTTTTTCTAATATATTTTTTATTATTTTTCTCTGTAATGTAAAATGAAATAAATACAATGGCAGTAAGATCCAAAATATAAAAAACTTTACAGACGTGTTTCCTTCTGCTTTAAGAAAGGATGCAGATGTTCTTTGTGCAATAGTTCACTAATGCAGCTCTGCTTACAACTTGTCAATAAAACATAAAAAAAGTTAAATTTTTACTTATTGTTTAACAAATTATATGAAGTGTTTAAAAAAATTAAATGAGGCTGAATAATTTTGAAAATAATTGTCAGTTTGAAACCAAAAATTTTTAGTTTGAATTTATCTTTTTGTAGAGTAAGTTTATTGAGAGTTTTCTTACTACCTAGAACTAGATCCAAAGCAGCTCAGTCTTCTGCAGACAGACACATTCTGTAGCTTAAAGGAAACATCTCAGCCTGCTAATAAGCTCCTCAAGATCAATGAAATGGAATGTTAGAAAGAGGTAAAGCATCACTTATGATGAACCCATGAAGTGGAGGCCATTTTCCACTGAGTTGTCAGGATGAATATGGCACGTGTGTGTAAACTGCAGCCCAGACACAACTCTTACTTCTGGAAATAAGTAATAAATCATACCACTTGCCCTAGGACTTCACTTTTAAAACCATTATACCTCCTTTTTATTCAGCTTTGCTCAGAGAAGCTGTGCAAAGGATTTAAATCCAAGTTGGGTGCAGCTCTAAACAACTAATTCTAGTGAAAGGTGTCCCTGCCTATGGCAGGAGGATTGGAATTAGATGATCTTTAATGTCACTTCCAATTCTATGGAATTCTATAGGCCATTCTATGATTCCATGATATCCAGACAAGTTGCCTGAAAAACCTGTTTAAAGGGAGTTAGGTCAACCTTCAAAGATTAGGGTATGGCAAAGTGTAAGCAAAGAGGAATAGGAGTAACATAATGTCATTCTTACGTACATTGGCCCATTAAGGTGCTTGACTGGACACTTCTGCACTTTCAGGAAGCTGTTCAGGCTGCAAAGGTGATTTCTGACAAAAGTAAACCACACATTTAGCTGAATTAATCTTTGTTTTAATATGTTCCTTAGTTCCAGAATACTTCAGTGCATGAGCAATACATAATAGGCATCCTAAGAGGGAATTAAAAACAACAAAAATTAAAACCAACAGAAAAGGGAAAACCAGAAAGCAAATAAAAGGTTCTTTCCAGATTCACTCAACACTGAATGACATTTCACAAAAAGTTTCTATTTTGTCCTATTTCTTACAAGTATTTGATCAAAATGTTTGGACATATCAACTTTTTTTTTTCTCTTTTCATTTCTTCTTTTTTCCTTTCATGTTTCACTCTGTATTTCCCTAATATGCACTGTAAAAATAAAATCATGTTTCTGACAGAAAAATCAATTCTACGAGATAGAAATGAGAGGAGAATCACAGCACATCAGGAAAGCATAAAGCATTTATAGGAAGTTCCAAACAGACAAGGGAATCTGCTTTGAGGCCTTCTCAGTGCAGAGAGATGGAGCTCTCTAACCATGGCTGAAACTTCTGCAGGGCAGGGCAGGGCTGGGTGAGCCATGGGCTGGAGCTCCAGGTACTCTTGACCCCAAATGAAGCTTGGAATAGCCACTCTCCTAATGTAAACACGTGGCTGTGCATTTGTGTTTCACCAGAATGAATCTGAGCCTAGCAGCAGCACACTGCAAAGGACTTAAAGAACATTTTGATTCCTTTTATTGACACAGACCTTCTGGTAAATAAATGTGAGAAAAAAATGCTTATGTGAATGTCTAAAATACATACATTATCTGATATAACATTGGGTAAATCCCTTTAATCCTGCTTCATAACAAACACATTACACAGTCATGCTCAGCACTCATTTAGGAATGAATTTAGAATGAGAAATCATATTCCTCTAAGATCTTTAAAGCTGCAAAAGTTCCAAGGATTAGGTTTACAATTTAATCTATTTACAGCTCAGTCAAAATGTACACCCATTTGAATTTGTCTGATGGAAATACTGAGCATGACTCACTAGTTCCATAATTTGTATTTTATTAAACCCTGTCAAAATACAATTTATGGCTAACCCAAGACAGCCTTGAGACATGAAAGCAGAAATCTTTTGTAGGTGGTGTATGACAGATGTTAGTCTGAGTTTGCTTCTCGTGTTCACAATGCATAATTTGCATGAGAATAAGCACCCTTACTTCAGCTAATTGATATGTGCCTCTAAGTGTCACATCAAACCTCTCCACAGCAGGGCAGACACCTTCAATAGTACATGAGCCATCCAAAGGTAACGTTCTGAATGCACAGCCATGCTCTAACCTATCACCAGTTTCAGCCCACTGCTGAGGGAGCCTTAAATTCAAGGCATCCCTTTTATTCCTCACAGCCCCTAGAAGAGCTATCCTGATCTAAACATGAACTAAATAGTTCACACTATTCCTGAGCAGGGTTTGATAACATAGAGAAGATCAGAGTAGTAGAACCGAGTCTGAAAATAGAGAGGGTAGGTTGTCCCAGGCTCAGGTATTATTTGGTAAGGATGAAAAGCATTTGCTGAGTGTTCAGGGAATCAGTTATCTCTAAATTATACAATGAATGGTAGTCCAATTTTAATTACTGGTACTCTATCTATATGGCATTTGAGCCTTCCTACATGTCGCCTTCTAAAAGTGGGTTTCTGAAAGAATTCCCTCTGAAAGTGCTGCAAGGATCCAATTAAAGGAAATTACTTGATTTCTGACTTCTTTTGATCAGTCTTTGGTAGTGGCCCATTTTGGAATCCCTCAGGAGCTTTCAACTTCATTGACAGTCCAGAAATAATGTCTCGGCAGGATGTCACTTGGTGCTCAGAGCTCTGACACACCCTCCATTCAGGCACCTGTACTAGACATTATCAGGACACAGCAAGAGTCTTTTGGTAACAGCAATAAAGGCAACCAAAAAAATAGGAGTATTGGAATTGTTAAGCACTTTTCAAAGCTTCAGTTTCTCAAATAGGAAACAGCTGACTCCTGTCTACAGAGAATTATGGTGTCTTGCTGAAATCAATAGAAAGCTCTAGTTTTTAACTTTCTGTATGCTTAGGAGATTCCAAGAAGGAGTGTTCACGATATAGCATAGATAAAATTCTCCTTTAAAAGGAACGTACAGAATAAGCACCACACAGCTTTGTAGAAGAATGGGATTTGCAGCATTATGTTAAAAAGGAGTGAGGAGAATTCTGGTTTTCTTTTGGCCATTAGGCAAACAGTGGGAATAACCCAAGTACTTTTATACTCAGATGGAACATATCAATACCATGTGCAGTAAAATGTCCTGCTCTGTTCACAGAATCATATTTCCTATATTTTCACTGTGTAGTCTTTTTCTGTCTTCTGAAAGACTTTAGTGATAAAAAGGTTGAGAGAACTTAGAGATTTGAGCAGTCATGTGGGATTCAAATTAACAATATTGGGCTAACTATAGCGGTTCACAGATCAGAAGAATTCCAAAACTATTGCCTATAGACTGATGTTTTCTTCCTTCAGCTGATGACACCACTTGCAGGATATTAAACACCTTCCAATTTGGATATAACACCTTGGTTGCAGCCTCAGTGTTGCACCTAACTGAGATTACTTAGTGTTTTTAAAGAAAGAGAGACAGAATGTTTGAAAAGTCCTTTCCTCAAAAAAACCCCAAAAAAACCCAAAAAACCAAAAACTAAACCACACAAAAAAAAACAAATCACAAAAAAAACAAGCAAAAAAACCCCACAACATCAAAACCAAAATCAGTTGCATGTGGCAAACATCACCTCAGAATATGCCTTTAAAGATTAGAACTATCTAAGGAATGATCGTGTCAGAAGTGAATGTGCTTTTGGAGTTTCATCTGGTAGAAAGGCAGTTTTTAAATCATAGCAAAATTCAATTTTTTCACTTGTCCTTTTTTCCAATGACAAATCAAACCAAAAATCTTATTATTTGAAAGGTTTGGCAAGACTCTGTAGTACCATAGTACTTCAACAAAAAATGCATTTTTGAACAATGTTTTCTGTCAGCTTTCCCAAAGTTTTAATGTTATACTATGTAAATTTGTCTGGTGTTTGTGAAATGTTTGTATTTAACTGCTTCCTTTTTACAAAGGTATATATTACATTTACAGCTGATACCAGCTTCACTTTAAGGGTGTTTTTGTCGCAATGGGGATGAAAGAACATGCTGGTCAGATGAGTTAATGTTGTCAATATTCTTAAAGCAACTGACTTTACTGGACAGAACTCCTTTAGGATTAATTACAGTAGTAAAATAAAAGAGCTAACACTTCTGTAAGTTTTTACATCTTCAGTGCCTTTGATACCTAACATACACGTGAATTAATGATCATCCATGTGGACGCTATAGCAATTTACATCAGTTGAGTATGTTATAGTTAAGATTTTAAAGTAGCACTTCTACAATGAAACTTACTTGTTGGGAAAAAAATCAAAATAGAATCCTAAAATCTAAATTGTTCCAATTCTTCTTTGATTTATGTTGGTATAAATCAAGAGTAATGTGTTACAGAGGTATGAAAATTGCTTAAATGAGGTTGTCATGTAATACTGTGGAATTTTTTAGGAATACTTTTGGCAAGCACATACACTCTAGGTTGAAATGTTAGCTTTTCCTAATCATAGAATCAAAGAACCACGGGATTGTAGAATGGCTTAGGTTTGAAGGGACATTGAAGATCATTTAGTTCCACCCTCCTGCTATTGGCATGGACACGTTCCACTAGACCAGGTTGCTCAGAGCCCCATTCTAGCCTTGAACCCTTCCAGGGCTGCAGCATCCACAACTTCTCTGGGCAACCTGTCCCGGTGCCTCACCACCCTCACAGTAATGAATTTCCTTCTAACATCAAATCCAAACCGACTCTTTTTTTAGTTTGAATCCATTCCTCCCTGTTCTGTCACTACGTGTTCTTGTAAATAGTTGTTCTCCACCTTTCTTGTAGGTTCCTCCCAGTTACTGGAATGATGTTCTATATTCCACTCTAAGGTAGAATTTTAACAGATTTATTTGTTCCTTGCATTTTTTGCAAAGGAGTGGGGATTTAATGTTGACATGTGAAAGATTTAAATCTGTATAAGACTCTGGTAAACTCTATTTTTACTTTCTCTGTTCTGTTGTATCATCTCATTCTGAGCATTGGAAAAAAAAAACCACACATGGAAAAATTGTAGTGTGACATTTGCACCAAAAGAGTACTGAACTACATGAGCAATTACACTGACTTGAAGATGGTTTCCTCAGTGCCAGTACATTTCCAATGGAGCAACTTGTGTGTTGAGAAACATCTACAACTATAAGTGGCTTTCAAATCTGAGGTTTGAAATGTGTATTCTGTATTCTGTACTCTGCATCCACAATTAGATTATTTCGTGAAATTTCCTGGATTAATTTGAAAAAGTGTTGTTTTTGCCAGATTTTCTATAAGAGAAACCTGAGCCTGTTTTCCCGGAGACAGAAAAAATTTTAAAAGTGTCAATTAAAGGCTAACTTCCCTAAAGCAATACTATATTTGGTCAAGTTCCATGACTCATCTTTGCTAGAAATACTACAGTAATATCACAAAGTCCATTTCCTTCTTGTTCCAAGTAGGTTTAGTCTTCTAACTATACAGGGAATTCAGTTTTCTGAAAGCTCTTTGATTTTTAAGGCAGCACTATTTCCTAGTGCATTGGGCATGGAGCTAAGCAAGCATCAGGGCAGGTCTTCTCCTACTGTACCAATTTTAAGCCTCTGTTTTCTCCAGTGGTTGAGCCAAAATTTGTAACACCAACTCCAAAAATAGCCCATGTAACCTTTATAAAAAGGTCTAATGTGAAATTTTGTGGAGAAAAATCCCCCAAAAACCAAAGCTTTTTTTTTTTTTTAATATCCTTTAAAGATATTTACTTAGATCAGTAACTGTGTTTCTTTAAAAGCATCCTGTCTCTTGATCAAAATTATTAACCTGAGGCTGAATTTTAATTTTTCATTCTGTAAGTCAGTCTAGCTTTAAGCTTGTATATAGGAACATTCTGGGGTATAAGACAAACCTCCATGGTTTACCTAACATTGGGTACACATGGCTGTTAGCAGGAAATGGTTGCAAAACAAGCCATTTTCCAGGAAGAGAAGGAATAATCTGGAGAAATTTTATATTATCCCTCAAAACGGTTAAGAAGTGCTCCCGCTGTTACTGTGTAAGCCATTGGAGCCTGGCTGGAGCAGTGGGGCCCTAAGCAGCTAAACCTGGTGCAACTGATAAAAACAATTATCTGGCTCTATCTGTCTAGTTTCCCCTCATGCTCACTTGCTGAGAGAGGAAAGACACAACATTCAGTGATGATGGGAAGCACCTCAAACCAGGAATGCAGTGTCCTTGGAGACCTCCTGGAAGTGAAAATAACAACTGCAGCCTGCAGCAAGAGGATGTAATGTATCCTCAGCAAGGGGAAAGAAGGAGCAGGGCCTGGCTGTTTGGCAGAACATTCGTATTCAAAATCTGTCCTATGGCTTTGAGAAAGACTAACTAACCTTCGCTGATAATTATGAGGCTAAAAATGTACACAGAACGATTCCCAATATTCAGCAGATGTGGAATTTCCTATAATTTTTAAAATATGGAATAACTGCTTTTCTGTGCCACCAGTGAGTGAAGATTTTTTTCTTCATCCGTTGTTTTACTCAAACTGAAAGCAAATGTGTTTTGTAAGAGAAAGACACTGACTATTTGAGAGCTGCAATAACAGTGTGAAGACTCTGTGGGAGCCACTGGGCATCAAAGAAAAAGCATTTCTTGGAGCACTGTCAAAGACCAAGAACTTTTATTTTTTGAAATAATCTCATTATTTTAACTGTTGTCAATTCTGTGATAAATATAGTGGAATATGCAAGAATTCAGGGCTCCTAGAAGATGTGCAGATCACAGAAAGCTCAGTCACTGTGATATAAGCATGGTGCTGGCGGATTTCAGTGTCACCAGTTTACAGATGAGAGTGGAGCTCATACAGCTCATACAGAAGCTGTTACATAGCTGACAATGAATTGTTAACATGGATTCTTTTAGGAGGGGAAAAAAATCAAGAAGACATAGAATGAAGTTACAAGAAAGTCGAAGAGGGACTTTTTACAAGGCCTGTAGTGATAGACCAAGGGAAAATGTCTTTAAACTAAAAGGGGGTAGATTTAGATTAGATATATAGAAAAAAATTTTCACTAGGAGAGTAGAGAGGTGCTGGAATAGGTTACCCAAAGCTGTGGATAACCTGTCACTGGAGTTGTTCAAGGCCAGGTTGGATGAAGAGCCTGGTTTAGTGAAAGGTGTCCCTGCCTATGGCAATGGGGTTGGAACCTTTAGAATCCCTTCCAACCCAGCCCATTCTGTGATTCTAAGGTTTTAATCTATTCTTTCATGACAGGGTTGTAAGTGTACAGTGAACAGAGATGTGTTCAGAAAGCAACTGAGATTTTGGTGCACGCAGAAGGGAAGTCTTCTTCCAGTACTGCTGAGAAGATCATATAGCTTGTAGATGACTGGTACTAATCATCCACTTTCTGTTCATATCATGATGAACATTACTTCGTAGAGAATAGCCAAGAAAGAATCTGTTGAGCTGTCAAATAGAGTAGAATATGAATTCCTTAACTTCAGCCACCTAGATATTAGGGACTGTTCTAATCGGGTTTCTAGTTTTGTCTCTACAGCTAATGGAGAAGACAATATTTAAGGCGGGAAAAAGGACATGATGTGTTTATAGGTGCCTGTCTCTTACCATTGGCTGATATACCAGATGGGTGTGTTGCCATTCAGAGGGACCTGGAATGTTTGGAGAAATGAACTGCTCAGGACTGGTGAGGTCACACTTGGAGTCCCATGTCCTGCTCTGAGCTCCCCAGTACAACATGGAGTTACAGAAAGTGTCCAATAAAGGGCACCTGACATTGTTAGGAGACTAGAAAACCTTTCACACACAGAGAGGCTGAGGCCAGAGAAAAGAAGACTCAGGGAAATCAGTTGGAATTCTCTCTAAATATGAGAAAGAATTTTCGTCACTTTGAGAAGGGCTGAGTACTGAAACAGGCTGTGTGGAGATATTGTAGAGTCGCTTTTGGTGAAGGTATTCTAACCTGACTGATAGCAGCCCTGGGCAATGTGTCACAGATGACCCTGCTGTGACTAGGAAGCTCAGATTAGGTGATTAGAGAGGTCCCTGCCAAACAGTTGTTTCAGGATTTTGTATAAGAAGCTTGTATCTAGCTCAGTAGATAATGGGATGCTAAATTGTAAAAGTTAGGAAAGATGGCTTTTCCACAGAATGTCTTCAAATTTGGGCAAACATCAAACAAAATTTGAGCAAGGCAACTGATAGATTCTGGGTTTGTACTGTAATTTTTACACACATATAAACAAAAATTGATCATCAAGAATGAAAAATCACTGACTTTTACAAAGTTTCTTAAACATCTCAGTAAATCAAACCACTAAAGATGCTTTCTAGTCTTAAGCCCCATAAAACTCTTAGATCATCTCAAAATCTGGACTGTACGTAACACTTCTCTTTTTATTTTTAACCTTGCATATGCATATATTTTGCATGGAACAGAGAGTGAATAATTTCTGAGTGAAAGTATTTATCCAAAAAGCAACCCTGGACAGACAATCATGAAGACAACAGAAGACAGGGACAAAAAGAGGTGAAATTTAATACTTGTCAATATATGAAATCTTTATATTAGCTGAATTTTAAAAGTAATATTTAAGGTCTTACTGGTATTAATTAAATATGAAGCTACATACATGTTCAATTCCCATGTGAAAAGAAGATATCAAACTATTGAAATCTTACAGAAATATTGAGCTACTGAAATTAAAAATAGATTTTTAAGTCATGAGCTAATTGGATTCATGCAAGTTTCTGCTTCACCAAAACCCTACCTACCCTAAAGACAAGACAGATTTAGTCCACTCTTTTAAATTAATGAATATCAGTGGATAAAGATGGAAAACTCTCACCCAAAGAGGTGGCATGAAGTTCAGACATAAGCTTTGCTCCTTATGGAATATAAGTGGTTCTAGAGGATTTTTTAGTCCACTGGAGTTAGTGCCTAATGAGAACAAGAAAGGTAGCACAGTTTATCAATTGTACAACTCCACTTCCAAACAACTGAAGCTGAGATTACTCACAATTTAATAAACAGAAGGTAGGTTTTTCTGTGTCAAATATCTCTGATTTATTGAGTTTATCAACCACTCTAGTTGTGACTGGCTCTCTCGCTCTTTGTGAGAACAAGTGCAGTAGAGCTACAACTACTCAAATCAGATCTGGTGCTGGAAGCAACACATCTGCCTTTCTTCTTTCCCTGAGACCGGCCACGAAGAAAAGAGTCTCTGTGAAGCTTCGTGCTAACATGGACCTGCTGTTTTTAGAGTTCATGCTGGTGCACCTCAGTACTGCACTGTTGTGGAGAAACACCAACAAAAGGGCTGGCACGATCATGCTGCTTTAGCGTAGGCTGCACCCTGTGAATCTTTCTTCTCAAAGCTGCACAGATACCTAAAAAAGGTAGTTATTGAGCCCTGTCATTCCCAGTGCTTAAGTAATAGAGGGACTGTTCTCTATCCTTAATACTGACTTTTCTCTAGATTTTCAATTTTCATGGGAGCAAATTTAGGGTCCCAGAGACAGCAGTCTCTCTTGCAGCAGTTACTTTTTCTCAGCTCACAGACCAATGTGTTTTCTGAAACATTCTTTCCCTAGTGTCGTTTCTTAACAAGAGCTGAACTATTTCAGCCATGTCTTCCTCCAAGAACTGAGAGACAGATATTTAGCCTAAAAAGTTGAGCTTGAACTGCTGGACTTGACAAGTGTACAACAAATGAGAACAGGTTCTCATGGAGAAACACTGTCAAACAATTTTCCTGTAGCAGAAGCTGCTGTTTTGGTGTATTTTGGTGCATTGTGAGGCTTCTAATTTCACACATTTCACTAGTAAGCAGTAATATGAGTTAAGATCTGATTTCTAATTCTAAACAAGTACAAATTAATCAGACAGTGCTTTCTTGATGTTTCTTTTCCTTTTTATTTTACAACTAATTAGTGTGTACTGGATGCCCTCTATCATTATAAAACAAATTCTCACTGCTTTCATAACATCTATGGGATTTAATTCAGTCTTAAATAATTTTGTTCAGCCATGGTTAACCCTTGCTACCTCAGCATCTTTATTTCCTGCCTTTCTCTGGAACCTCCATGTGCACTTCAAAAGCAGCTGGTCCCAACCTGTTTCTATACTGAGAGTTTCATTTCATGCTAAGAGTGTTGCTCCACTTGTATTTTATCATCCTAGGCTCTAAGAGGCTCCCAATAGACAGAAAAAATCCCAGCAATGCAATGGAAGGAAGTAGCTCCTTAACAGCAATCTAAATGCCTTCAGAAGCCACTTTTTGTCTGCAACCCAGCATGAGGTTTGAGAGATTTCTGGCAATTAAAACAATGCTGTTAAGGGCTATGTCAGATAAAGTCTGCCATGTCTTTGCTATCTGAGGCCTCATTACTTGTGTTGTTCAGAGTTGATCACACTGTCTGCTTTGAAGAGAGGGAAGCCCCAGCTAGAAATTACTTATCTACATTACTTATCAGGTTGAAGCATGATAAAACTTCTTTAATACCACAGTCACCAGAAAACAAAGCTTTGTAAGATTTACAGTTTTCAGATTTGCATTTTTTTTCACTCTTGTTAATGACAATATAACATTTTTCTTATTGCTTTCCCCTGCCCCCCCAAAACTACAGATAACTTATGTTCAATAAGTGTTCTGCCACATGATGAAGGCATCCCCCCACCTCAAGCTCCCCTGTGAGTAGATAAGTCCTGGTAATTCTCTTTTCTTGCTTACCTGTATCAACGCTGGACTAGAACAGCCCTAAGGTTTGACTTCAGTTCCTTTACATGTGGTCTTTAAGGCTGAGGAACCAGAAACGTGTGTTCCTAGCAATGGGGCAGGGGAAGGGGTTTGCTGATGGAGCAGTAAAAATGACCAGGTAGTAAATACATTTATTTATTCCATTACTGGTTTATGTACCATAAAGAGATATAGTGTCAGAAAGCAGCAAATTTGAATGTTGGACAAAAGAAAAATAAAAATATTACAATGTAGTCTTACATTAATGTAGAATGTAGAAAATGTAGAAAAAAGAAAGTAATGTAAGCTACTGATTGCTCTTACATCCTTTTGTTAATAAATGCAGTTGTTCTCAGTTCTGAAGGACTCCTGTTGAATCTCTGTAGTGACAGGTAACATTAATAGAATACATCAGCCACTCAACTCCTGCAAAGCTGCTGCCTATTTTTTTTAAGGGCTCATCATTTTTTACCATTTACAATATCGTTTTAAAAAAACATTTTTATGTTTGTTTGTTTGCTTGTTTGTTTTTACTTAAGTGGACAAAGCAGCTTATGATCTGAAATTTTGTGCATTACTGAGAAAGATACTGGTTTTGGCCATGTTAAAGATTAAGGGACCACAATCTACAGCTCTTATTCATGGGTATAGTGGTATTAGCTTTGGCAAGTAATTTGAGAAAACCAGTTGTTTTAACTTCTGGATGAGTCACCAGACTGATTTCAAACCTCTGCTTTGCCACAGAGGCTTCTTTTTGTTGCTTCCTAGCTGAAAATTGAGGATACTGCTTTAGTTTTTTTCCACATTTTAAACAATTTATTTCTCCAGTCAGTCAAGACTTTTTAATAATTTGTAAGGGTAGCTTTCACCAGGACAGGAATATTTTTAAGTTTCATAAGCATTGCTACAATATCACTGATGTGAATAATTAAAATAAATAATTTTTCTCTGGTAGTTTTGCATTTCAAATGTAATTTTTGGATTTTTTTTTGTCATACAACAGAGTAACTGAGAACTGAAATTCTCTACCAAATTTACAATATTACAAATGCTACACAGGCCAGCTGAACACAAGCATCGGAAATTCATCAGAATACCATTCAGCCATGGTTTTTGTTGTCTAGGAACTATACATTGGAACAGTCCTGTAATTTCATCCTCCTCTTAAATATAACCTAATTTAAAATTTATTGTGCTGAGAAATATTTATTCAAAGATTCAAGAAAACAATATAGAATGTAAACCATTAAAACCACCCTCAGGTTATCTCTTTATATTCTATTAACTATATACAGTGAATCCAGGTTTTATCTGTTTTACTTTAATTCAAATAAAGGAATGAAATGCAGCTATGAGTTTTATAAGTTTTGAGAGAACAGAAGCAATAAAGTATATAAACTATCAGAGCTGTTTCTCTTCATTTTATGTGATTTTTTATTCTTTTTATTCAGTTTGCCTCAACAGCTTCAAGTATTTTTCCATGTTTTCTAATAGAGATTTAGCTCTCAGTTCTTCAGAAGCCTTGACTAAGGCATCTTTGAAGGGAAGTACATCTGTGTATGAGTCTCTGCAGCCCATCCCTTTCACTAGCAGCCTCCTCTCCCACTGATTCTTGTGCCCATCACTGTCTGCAATGGTCACTGGGCAGTGCTGAACTGCTGCAGCCCAGGCTTCACCAAACAAACTCCCTTCTGTGTTTTGGAGATGATTGTGGCCACACCAGCTGTTGTTTCTTGCTGAACTTTCTCTTTATTATTTCTTTGATGCCTGTCTCAGTAGTGTCTTGCCTGCCTTTTTCCAACTATTCCAGGAAATTTCCCTCTGACCCTGCAGCACTGCTTGCCAGCAGGTCCTGTCCAGCTTTCCTCAGAGTCTGTCCCAGCTTCCCCATTTCTAATTTACAAGTCAGACCAATGTCTTCCTCAGCAATCACTCTCCTCTGGCTCCTTTCCCTCTCTGCTGTCTCATCTGGCTCCTTCCTTTGCCTGGTGTAGCTGTCCCTTGTCCCTTCTTCTCCAGTCCTATGGAGCTCACTGCTCCTCCCAGGTGTTTGCCGTGGGGAAAAGGCAATGTGGCAGGTCATGTCTCTGATAATGGCTTTTGCTGTCAGAAGCTTTGTTCCACTATCAACATTTGGCACAAAATGTACAGTTTGGACAAAAGTGTTGTGGGCCTGTTCCAATTTCCACTGAAGTCAGTGGAAGGTTTTGCTCTGACTTTAGTGGGTGCTGGATCAGACTCTGATGTCTGGTGACTAATGCTTTTTTGTTATATATTTCATAATGCAAATATCCACAGAGGAACATGACCCAGAGAAATATAAAGTACTTATTTTTCAATATTCATTCCCAACTCTCAGCAGTGCAGTCTAACAAAAATATTGTTTTTAAATACTGTCCAAGGAGCTTGTTTATCTCTATTCACCTAGCAGCCTAGGAAAACAAACTCACAGTTTAGAAATCTCTTTGGCTTAGGCAACATTTATATTAAAGCAGACTTATTGAATCTTTGTTGAAATAGAATATATATTGTTTTTACTGCCAGGTTCAAACTCTTTGTTCCCTGGGCTCCCTTCGTATTTCCAGTAAAGCTGTCACTTGCAGTATGTAGGCTCATCACTTAGCTGCTGGTAAAATATTTACTGTGTACTGCATCTTAACCTTAGTTGTGCAAGTTTGCATATTTATCATATTAATCCCTATGCTTGGAATCTGAAATTAGGGTATTATCTTGACCAAAATAAGTAGCAATTAGAAACATATTGACTTTTTTTCTTCCTTCTGCAGGCATATTCCTCATCTAATTTGGTACTTGCACAGTAAAAATTATTAACTATTCAAGTTAATACCACCTACTGCCATATATAATATTGATGGTTTTCTCCCTTACTAATCCACTGTATGTAGAGAAACACTTGTCTGCAGTGCAGTAGGACACAACAGGTGAATATGAATGCAAATTCTACAGCTGTTTCAGTAAAATTCTTAATGAAGGTAGAAAAAAAAATCCAGGCTCTCCATACAATTAGATTTATCCTCAAGTAATTGGTAGCTATTATCTTCAAAGAGTTCATCTCTACCAAATATGCTTCTGGTCCTCACAGAAAAGAAACTGTTATGTCTCAGTCTTTGTCTGCTCTGTTATCTTTTTGTAAAATTGTACTGCTACCTCATCTTAAATTGATACATTAAAAATAATTTGATAGAGTGCCCACACTTAAATGCAAGGTGATATGCAGAATATAATTAATACGTTTGTCTACATTGCAGACTTTGGATTAACTGTGTTCAAATCCTCAATAAAAACACAACTAAGCAAATAGTAAGTACCAGGAAATGGTGGATTTTTCATCATTCAGTATTTAGGGTGAAAACAGGATTTTACAGTGTGATAGTATTAGGATACATTTCACCATGAAGATTAACATTCATTGCAAAGCTGGATCCATGTTTGATATTTCCTGGGTGCTTGCTCTGTAGTGTGAAAACCCTCTTGATTTTGGGTGGAATTGCTCAGTTGGTAGATCTGAGGGTGGGGTTCAGGAGATCTCACCTTGCCTGTTTCTCAGCACACTTCTCCTGCAGGTTCCTGAGGGAAATGGGAGCTGGCTCTCCCCTGGGTGTCCTGGCAGTGGACACCCTGCATTCCCAAGGGGTCTCTAGGTGCCCATGGTGGATGATTGGTGTTTTCCTGTGCATGCCTCAAAGACTTTCTTGCATCAGGTCATAAACTTTGTCAGAAAATTTGGGTATTGCAGATTGAAAATTATGTCAAAGTTTGATAAATTTTATTTTTTTATGACTACACCATAGTCCATGCTCATAAAGATAACAGAATTTTAAATTCATATATTAACACTGAAATGAAATCAGGAAACTGATGAAATTGCTTAAACAGTATATGGAAATTATGCATATGTCAAAAGTATTACAATGTTCTTAATGGTGAATTTCAGCTCAATGTCAGAAGATAAACAATCAACATATAAAATACTAAAACTGTAGGAAGATGAGCCTTTTTTCTCCATATAAGCTATCTTTATCACTATAAATAATAGTTAGCATGTTTTGTTAGCCTTTTTTATGGGAATAAGATTTGTGTTATCTAATTTATTGTATTGATTACACAATGATGAACTGCTTTGGCCTTTTCAATGTGCTGTTATGGGATTGGTTATCCATTCCAGTTCATTACCTCAAGCTACTTTGGTTTAAACATGAAAGAAATGGGAAAGCCAGCCAATAAAATGACATAGCTGTGGAAAGGTTAAAGAACTTCACAGTGTCCGACTAAAGCTGACAAGCACTGAAGTTTGGATTCCTCATTCTGATGACAAAGATGGTAATGGGAAGAGAAAACAGCAGTATCTAATCCATTTTTATGACAGTGAGTGTAATTAGGTTAGAAAGGATATAAAAGCAACCTGTTCTTATTATAATTTATATATCCTTATCTTATGCCCCTTCTTTGATTTTTCTAATGTAGTCACTGTACTGCTACAACCTTTGGACAGTGATTCTTTGGGAAACATGCAAGATGGCATGTACAGAGCAGAGTATTATAAAGTGGGTTATATCTTTCTAAAGAGAGTCATATCTACTGGTATTAATATTCTAGATGAGAAAAAGAATGGCTTAAAGTATTGATAGCAATTTTACGGCTTGATTTTCCCCAAAGTGAGCTTATATGTCACATGAATCTTTTGTGAATCATTATTCACAACACTTAATGGGATTGATCTTTACTTTGGAATGACCAGCAATTGTAGATTCAGGAGTTTATGTCTTCCATTATCTCAGACATTAATTTTTCTTAAGAAAATTATTGATATAAATGATGTGAAATAAGGATCAATCATTTTTATCAGTATTTTAATATATAAGGAATCCACCTACTACAGAACTAAAGTAAAATTTAGGACTGACTAAATATTTCACTATGAAAAATTAAATTTTCATAAAATTGAGGCTGGGGTATTTTTCCAGGTGTTTTGTTTTTTTTGTTTTTTTGGTTTTTTTTGGTTTGGTTTGGTTTGGTTTGGTTTGGTTTTTTTTGTTTGTTTGTTTTTTGGTTTTTTTTGAGAGGTGTTTTTGTTGTTTTGTTTGTTTTGTTTTAAAAAGGCTATCCTACATAGAAACTGTAAGGTTTTTATTAATTTCAGTTTATCACTGGGTTCTATTTATTGGCATAAACTTTCTTATTTCATAGACTAAATAAAGGTCATGTTTGACGAAGTAATTTCCTGTATCCCTTACACAGTTAGTCCTAAACAATTTTTGAGAGATAATAACAGACTGTTTACCATTTAAAGCCTCAGTCATGTAAAAAATTCTATAAGCATAGATACAAAAGATTATCTACAGTGCATTAGCTCATCATCTTGCAGCAAACAGAAATAAAAGCTTCTGTCAGAGAACACAGAATAATATTTCTGTACAAGTCTAAGGAATGTCTGTGGCATGAAATGTCAAAAATTCAATGTCACAATAAGTGATATTTGAGAATGGCCTTAAATACTGATACAAATGAATTCATAGAAGTCCTGCTGTTCCTGGAAACATAATATAGAACTATAGCTTTTCCCCTCTCTTGTGTGGATCACAGTGTTTATGTCAGCTCTGTCCTCAGCCTACTGTTGCTGCTCTTACCCTTGCCCTCACAGTTCATAACAGCTTGATACATTGCCATATGAGGACCCACCAAGTTAAATGAATGAAAACATTGTAGGGAAAAAAAATCCCATTTTTATCTGGTATTTAATGTACTTATCTTGTATTTAGTCTTGCAGATCAATGTTTGGGTTGCAAGCAATGATATACTAACATTTCTCTGATTTTTTTTTTATTTAAAAAGGGATAGTTTCCTTTAGAAGTTTGCTACTGGTAAATATTTGTCGTGATAAAAAAAGTATACATCTGTGTATATTATTAAGAAAATTAAACAGATTTTTGATTAATTTTCAAGTTCTAGTCAAAGCCTTTTTCATCCCTGCTGGGGTCATCACTTCATTTTCCATGTTGTGACAATGCTGTATGAATTTGTAAAGCTAGCACAAACAGTTTTGGTTTGCAGAGTACGATGGGCAATAACCATTTTATCTCAAATTTATGTATTTTTTTCCTTTATAAAGGTGGTGGGACTTTGAGAAGGTGACTGATGTTTCCTTTACCTGGAACAAACAGAGTTTTTTGAGAGAGGATGTACTCCTGGAGAGCTTTTGCAGACAAAAAGGAAGCATAACAGAAAGAAGGGGACATATGAAAATACAGTGAGCAAGACGAGGGAGCACACTAGAGTTTGGGAGACTTTGGAGAAGGTCATGATGTATATCTGCAGACAGTCGTGCTGCTGACAGGATGGAAAGAGGCTTTCTAGAGCCTTTAGAGAGGCTGTATGGAGTTTGTTGCAATACAGAAAACTTTCAGGTCAAGCCTAGTGGAAGAGTTCACCTACAAGAAAGAACTGGAAAGGGAAGTTCCATCAAACCCCTTTTGGTTGTATTAGCATAACAGAATAGTGAAAATTGGGGACTTGGGAAAACTCCAGCCTGCCCTATGGTCACAGCAAGGCTTTTTCAGGTGAATTAGTATAAGTTTGAAAAAACACACCTAATTATTAATTTATTATTGATTTCTGATTCAAATTAATATCAGCAGGTGTCATCCCATCACAAGAATTAGTGATACAAGTGTGATTCCCAGAGCATGGGTTAAAAGAGCACTGTGAACATGGCACAGGCTTTTGCAGGGGGAAAGAGGATGTTATTATCCATGTGTATGCATTTTGGTGTTATGGGGTCTAAGACAGTTTTGGGTCTAACATCTGATTTTCAGCTGTAGCAACAGAAGGCCACAGTTTAACTTGAATTTCCAGGATCAGTTCTTTCAGATGACTACTTATTCAACTAAGCCTGGAGAAATTATGCTGTTGGGATATACTTACTAAATGTACCATGACTATAATGATTTGTAATTAGACACTAATCAGTGCATATAATGCTAATAGAATAAAGGTACTTGATATTTTTCCATGCTCCTGGCAAAAGTCCTCTAGACATGCCATTTTCTCAGGGGTGCAATTAACAAAGTCTGACTGAATTAAAGAGTAGGGCAGGCCACACAATAGCACACAGGACTATTGTTTCTCTGTTGAAAGAGAATTATTGGTGGTTTGAGGAATATTTTAATCTGATGAAAGCATTAGGTGCTATTCTATACCCAGTGTCTGCCCATGTGTCCTGCTGTGTTCCTTATGTCTGCAGTAGCAATTACCCCTGTGACTCTGGCTTTGCTTGTCAAGAAAATGATCCAGGTGGAAATTAATACTATTTTGTTTTTGTCAGAATACATTTTAGTCTCTTTGGTCTTCCCTTATGGCAGGAACAAGCATTTAGCGTGAGGATTTGGGGAAAGAGAAGGGTAAAGTGCAAAATAGTTTTGGCAATCGCCTTTGTCATCTTATGTTGGTCATATGGTCTTATGTCAGCTTAAGTTAATTGTCAATACGGACTTGATTTAGAAGGCAATAGCAGAGCAACTGAAAACCTTCTGCTTCTTCTGGTGTGCGAGCACCAGACTCAATCACAATCTTTTGTGTAGGATATAGGACTCTACTCTGGGGCAGAAAATGGATGTGGATGTGGAGCCTTTCTCCACCTTGACTGTGTGCACCCATGTCCTGCTATGTGCACCCGTGCATACTCTCTCCCCCTGCCTCACATGGAACATCTTCAGGGCTAGGTCCCCACACAAATTCTGTCTAAATAAACCATATTTCTTCTTAGTTTCTTATCCCACATTTTGATTTATTCCTTTTGTAAATACGCAGGGCAGCAATCTCCAGGTGTAGAGGAGGTTTTGACATCTTTGGCTGGTTTCCATGTCAGTTTGTACACTGTCTTGTGTCTGCCTGTGTGAAGAAGGACTCTGTACCTGATCTAGCCACCCTTTGCCATGGTGATGGATGCCAGGGCAAGCTACCTTATTCAGGATTTACTCTGACACAGTAGGAAATAAAAGGAACAATATTTATAGGTAAAAGGAACGTATTTTTTAAAATCAGTTGTTATTTAGCTTAATTTTTATTCATGTGTAATCGCCATTTCAAACAAAAAATTAGGTTACTTCCAGTTAGAATAAAACCAGTGTCATAACTGGTACTTTTCTTTTTTTTTAATAGATGTGAGAAGAAAGGTAGGGAAAAATAAACCAAATGCAGGCATTTTTCCTTTTAAATCCATGCCTAAATTACTACAGCAGCTATTATACCTGGGATACATGGAAGAGTAAAAGAACAGTGTCAAATCAGTTAATCTTGTGATAACAGATATTATTTTTAGTCTACCTGTATTCTTGCCCTTGGATTATTATTTCATTCTTTCTTGGCTTTCAAAATACAGAAGAAGGAGAAACTTGCCATGTGTCCTCTGTATTGGTTTGCGGAATCTCAACATGTCTAAATCTCTATAAATAATTAAAAATGGTAGAATTGAAAACTGGTCTGAATATTATAAAGGGTTTGGTTATATTCAGTGTAAGACTGAAGGTCTTCTAGTACTCCCAGGTCTGTATCAACCCAGCAAAAAATTTTTCTTGGGTGTAATAGCAAAAACATGTCAACATCAACTTGTTATGCAGTGACATCACTTTTTTTGCTTATATGAAAAATAAGGTTACCATAAATCATCTATACAAAAAAGTGAAACTTTGATTAAGTAATAGTAGTAATAGGGACAAGGGAAAATCTGTGTTTGTTAACCTTTTTTGCTTTTCTCTGTATTACTAATAACTGGTCATTTGCATGAAGTGTATGGCACTAAAGTCTATTATTGGCTTGTGGGGGTTCTGCTTATTGGTTTTAGTGGTAACAGCCAATGCTGTGGCACAGTACAGGTGGAATGAGGTTTTAAATAGATGACTTTCACTGACATATAGAAACTTCTTAACTCTGTTTTTCCTTATTTTTTAACTTGCTGTAGATGAAGGGTCAGATAAAAGGCTGGGGAACGCAACTGTTAACACAGATTTTGTCCTCATTTGAAACTCAGATTTTTCCACAGTGCCCATGCACAAGAAAGTTAGAAGACTGATTTTCTAAAAATGAGTGCTCAAATACCAGCAAGTCACATAAGAGTTAAACTGGACAGAGAAAGGTTCTCAGTCTAAACCTCCCTGGGGCCTGCATGCCTTAGGAAGACCTCCTTACCTGAGATTCATAACCTGGAGTCCTCTCCTAGATTCCTGATTTTTGCATGAGTTCTCAGGTTGCTGGTGGACTACTCTGTTAAAGGGGACTCTAGCTGTTGCCAATACCAACATTATTTCAAATTAAGTATTGGCTAATATGTTTTGCATGCAACCTGATCCAACTAGATCAAGGTGAGACATTGCAATGATGTCAGTGCTTGAGATTGTGTGAAAAAGCACAGAAATGACTCTTTTTCTTCCTTAGGTATAGGTGTACTTATGGTATGTTCAGACAAAAGAGATACTGAGACAGTTTTGGATGAGTTTGCCTCTATTCTTTCTCTCTTTATTTTTTTTTCAATATTGTCCTAAATCTAATTTTTGATTTGGAGTAATAGAAGTGATAATATTAGCTGTCTGAAAAATGTATTATTCTGTGATCATGTTTTCTTGAAAACAAAAACAACAACAAAAAAGGCTGCTCCCCCTCCCTGGTTTAAAAATAAAAATTAATAATTTTTACAAATCTACACAGTTATGTGTTTCTCATAGAGTTATTCGGGTGCTTAACTACTCTGTCTGAAATAACAGCAATAGTTATGAGGTTTTCAGATATATCATGAGCCACATGCAAATGGTTACATTTTCAAAATACAGTAAAATATGCAAGAGCTAAATATTGGTTACTGGATTCAATCAGCTGAAGAGATTTATGACCTAATGACTTATGAGGGTGAAAATATATCCAGTTAGGCACAAGTAATAGCTGATCTTGGTCTCTGATGTGGAGTTAACAAACAGACAGTTAAATAAAAAGAATTTAAATGCTACATATTCTTTTTTGCTACCTTTTACCTTTGGCTGCATGAATATGCGGAGAGTTTTTTGAGTTATATTTAACGCCCACGGAAGACAAAGTCAGACTTTCCATTCACTTTAAAGGTAGGAGGACTTGTTTATTAGTCATTTTAATAAAACCCAGTGATTTTCCTGTCAGCTGTGTAGTGTTAGTGATCCTAGACTGTTCTAAGAGACATTTCAAAAGGTATAAAATGTTGGGAGATGTTTGAAAGCAAAATGTATATTGCAAAATCTTAAAAAGCTATTTAAGAAATCATGGCTTTTTATAAATAGGCAAGAAACTACAGGGTTACTTATACAGTGAATATGGTGTAATTTCCAAACCACTGCTTTCACTGCCAATGAGGCAGACTAGTAAGATAATAGATTTAGAAGTAGCAAAAATATCTAGCAGTAAAACAGATTTCAGAAATCTGCAGCCTTGAGATGATTCACATGTGCTGTAAAATTATTTGGAGGTGAGACCACTTCTCTGCTGTGATTCTGAGTGCCTCAGCACAATGCCCTCCTTGGTACCTGAAATTTCATACCATTTTACTGTAAAATTACTAGTGGCAATATCTACTAATTGTTCTTCTAAAAGAAAAACTATAGGCAGGACAAAAATTTTCCATTCCATATGAAAAGGATTAAGGCAGCATAAAGACATCTATATCAGCATGGTTATATACCCAGTAAAAACAAAAGAGAGAAACTGTTACCAGTGTTTTATAGTTTTATATATTTTGCTTGTTTTGACATCAGATGATCTGTCAGACTTTAAATATATTTTCTTACATATGTAAATATGTGATGGGTTGTGTCTGCTGAGGTTAAACTTTTCTTGAAGCTTTGGAATGAATCAAATGTGGTTTGCAAAGTTATAATTTTACAGACTGAAATATGACATCCAGCTGTCTATAGGGTTTCATTTTGTTCTGCCAGTAAGTCAGGAAACATGGATTAACACAATCTAAAAAAAAAATAAAAAGAAAAAAAAATCAGGGTGATTTGAACGTACTGATGTAATGTTTTTTTCTAATGTGCGGTTAAAGGAGGGGTTATGTCATGATGTACAAGCCACTGGTATTATCACATGGAAAATTACCTTCTGATCACTTGCTTCCAGATCAGATATTAGAGGATTACACTAACTTCTGGATTGTCTCAGTGGCATCTCTTTCACATGTGGATCTTCAGATGCCTTAATTTTAGTCGCTTATTTTACTGGGTACAGAAGTTCAACTGAGTAACACTGGGGATTAATTTTGCTGTGTGGCTTTAGAATGGATTTCCTGCTCCATCAGAGAGCATCTGATCATTCTAGTTCTTTTTATTATTGGTAAACCAACATGGCATGGCTGTGTTTGCGAAAATTAGAACTAAGATGGCAAATTAATTTACCTTGAGTGGTGAACATGGTTATACTGTTGATTATATACAGCATGAGTAACAACATTAAAAAGTGTCTTGAGAGAAGTTTATCAGCTAAATCTTTGATTTGGTACAGAATTGAATTGTCCAGATTCTTAGTTTTATCATCTATCAGCTCTGTTATATTAGCCAGGAAGATGTGACAATAAAGACTGAGCAAGCCTGTGCCTAGGAATTAATATCTTTTATTAAACAGAAGAAGAAGGAAGGGAAAATATTGTCAATGTAATAAGAATAGCAGCCATGGTTTCACTTTCTGAGTCCTGATTAAGAACAGTCAACATAAAAAGGGGCAAGAATGAGCTGAAGTCTTGCCTATATTGAGATTTTGACCCATAAGTTCCACCTGATTCTCAGTCAGCAGCCAGAACATCTGTTTGCTGTCCCTGTCTTGTTTTGTACATGGGACACTGGTTGGACTGGATGCCTTGAGCTAGGTACCCACACCATAGTTCAGACTACCGTGCTCTGAGGAGGGATGTGGGGAAACTTTATCTTTTTGCATAATTTTATAAAGGCTGAACTCTTACTCAGAGAAGGGAAGGGATTCTCCTGCACCACTCGCTACCCCAACAGTCTTAGCACACATTTGATGAGGAGTGCTCTCACATTCAGGTTCATACTCCCAGAACTGTACAAAACTGGCACCAGTTATGGTCTAGTACTCAATGTCCATATATATTGCAAGGAATAAGGTCGAAAACATTACTTGTAGCAGACTTTTCCCTGGTCTGCTTTAGAACACATCATTAGATGCTATTCCCTCTTCAACAGCCACAAAGTAGATCTGGGGCTAGGGCTGTCTTCTGTAACTCCTCTCAGGCTGAGAGGGAAAAAAATCCCCAGTACACACACTTTTCTCTTTGTAAAGGGTCATAGTTACCTGCGTGGTGGTCTAGGGTCTGGCAGGACGGAGGTGCTCAGCATTGTTTGTTGGTTCCTTAGACTTTCGTCAGAGAAAGACAGAGCCTCCTTTAGGTGTCCTTACAGTGCCCTCCGGAGGTGCTCAGGGCCACCTACAAGTGGCATTTTTAGGGAACTTGTTACCACAGAGTTGTCCTCAAACTAGTGGAGTTCAGTGTAAACTCTGATACCCACTCACTATAAACCATAGTAACCGGGACCTTTATTAAAGCCTTATGGAGTCAGCAGTATTCAAAGGAAAAAGAAGAAGGAGAGCTGTAAAAAGACAAAAAGAAAACTCTTCTCCCAAGTCTGAGCATTGAAAGAAGAGTGGTGGAGCGATGAGGAGTGTGAGATAAGTGAAAATTGGAGTGGAAGGAGGTGAAAGATGAGGGATGAATGATATGGATGAGGCTGGTGAAGAATGAGCAGTGGGAAGCAGGGATTGGAAGTCTTCCTCATTATTCACATTCACCCAGGTTATTAACATGCTACCATCCTACAGGTGTAAGGACACTCGCTGATGGATGTTCTCAGTATAGATCAGTAGCGTGATTTGCTCTCCAGATGTCTTGTATTTTTCAATTTGCTAACGTTTAGCTATATTAAATGGTTCAGTGTCTTCTCTTGTAAGATAAAACTAACTCTTAATGAAAGCAACAGGTCTAATTAAATGGTCTGTCCTAGGATTTGCCACTGTTGTGATTCATTTCTCCATGGTGATCAATCTTGGTAGCCAAATCAAACAAACAAGAAAAAATAGTGAGTCTAGGTTGAAATTACTTTGAATTTAATCACTGCATGATGTTTCCCAGATGAGATTGTACATTCTCATAAATGTCTGCAGTTTATTTGTTAACCATGGTAAGGTTTGTCCATCCTTCTTAAAGTGAAAGGAGAGCATTTTCCATGCAGGCAAAAACATCTAACAAAAGCAACTGAAAATCCACTCAGCTTATCCAGATCAGGATAGGGATTTGATTGTTTCTTCGCTCTAATTATGCTCATATCAGATTTGTCAAGGGAAATTGAAGAACTAAGTAATAATTTAGCATGAAAAGAAAATCTAAGTGTGATGATGCTTCCAAATAAAATGAATGGAAACTAGGGACACCATCTGCACTGAGGTTGATGAGATTTAGGTGTCTACCTCCCTTTTCAGTTTTTGAAAACCTTTGTCTAAATCCAATCTTTTGCTGTCTTTCCGAAAATGGTTTATCAAAATAATTTGACAAATTAGTTGCATTATAAAGTTGTCAATTTGGTGCCACCTTGCAGATTACAACAGGTCTATGGTAATTTTTGCCTCTATAATGATCTTGACTTTTCTAATGTACTTTTGCTAGCAGTGGTGGGATGTATGTGTGGGTGTTAGGGGTTTTTTGTTGTTTGGTTGTTGGGGTATTTTTTTTGCATTAGGAAGCCTGTTTTAATGTTTCATATATCTATCAGCTGCCTTAAACACAACGGACAGATTTTTTTTCTTAACTCCACTAGTAAATCTAGAGTAATAGCCAAAATGATTGATTCACTTAAATTGTAAATTCAGAACATTTGGTAATCTACTCAGCTGAGTGAAGCACTTACTCTGTCATTTTCCTGCTGCATGTAAAGCTTCTCCACCACAGCACATAGTTGCCTGTGATTCCTTTTTTTCTTATTTTGGCATTGCTTCATAATTCTTCAGTAAAGTGAGTTTCAGCTTATACTAGAAAGAAGCAGAAGAAAGCAAAAGGAAGGCCCCTTCCAGTATCCTTAGGGAAGGCAAAGTGTATTTGCAGAGAAAATACATGGAATAACTGCAGCAAAAATGTGTTTACTTTGCTGTCTTCCCACAAACACTTTCATAAATGCATTTGAGGAGGAAGGGATTGCTATGGGCAAATAAACTTCTATTGAGTTCAAGTGTCTGGAAAAGTTTATGCTTTTTCCTTGAGCTATCTGTTTTGTGAGCTTTCATAGTACAGAGCAGAGTAAACATGAGCTTCAAGGTGCTGAAAAGAGAGAGCATGAAAGAGCATAGGCTTCAACAGAGAAATTCATTGGAAATGCCTGCCCCTAACTATCATTCAGAGAGAAGCAAAATGTGGCTTAGACTCACACTTATACTCCTAGGGGAAAGAAGTCATTGCTGGAAAGCAAAGTTCAACAACAGATGAGCTCACACAAATGAAGGAAATTGCTGTCCTCTGCCTCCCTGGCTGTTCCTGCTAAGGGAAAACCACATTTCCCGTAATAGAGCTCTCAAGTTTTTTCTGTGTCTTGATAAAGATGTTTGCCCATCTTCTTCCTATTAGTAGTTTCTTAGACCATTGCTTTTCTTTTCTGTCAGCCAGTTCTGAGACTGAGAAAACTGTCTCTGTGGCAGCTGCTGGAATAATTTGGTTTGAAAAGTAATATCCTGAATAATAGTCACATATTTTAGCTGCCTTTTAATAGGATTTAGAAGGTGGAACCAGGAGAGCTACCATCACGTGAACCAACAAATATTGTGCAGGCTAGGGACACCATATAGATTGCAGCATGTGACCTCTTTACCTGAAGGGCTCTTTTGGGAGCAGAATGGGGATCAAAGGGCTGTGGGGCCATTTTGGCAGAGCCTCTGGCATGGCTGGTGGACAGGCATGCACCTTGAGGAGGAACACAGAAGCTTTCTTTGTGAACTGCTAGGAATGCTGTAGCTGCCTTTTCTCAAAGCAGTTTTTGGAAGATGTAGCCCAGCTGGTGATGTAGAACAGAGAGTGGAGAAGGCTGAATCACCACCACCTCTCTTCCCTGCTCTCACAGGGGGACAGAGCTGTGATTTAGCTTGATCCCTAATGGTCACCTTCTGAAAGAATGAGAAAGTATTTTCCATCGTGGTCACCCCTTCTATAGAGCAGCCACTGAAAAAGATACAAATATAAAACAGAGAGGAAAGACCATTATGCATTTTCTATCACATCCTATATATTAAATTGAGGATCTTTTGGAAAAAATAAACAACTCCACACATGAAATAGTATACATCACAGAGATAGGGAAAGAACACGATACTTCTTTTTTTTTTCATCACAGTGTTGAAGATTATTTTTATTTCAGTTTCAAACAAAGTAAAAAATATTATGCCTGAAATAAATGTCCAATAAATTTGTTGCAGATGTACATGGCATTTAAATTCTGTAATACTGAAATGTCCCTACTTTAAATTCAAGGGAAAGAATCTTGTATATTGGAATAAAAAAATATTTTTGAGTTGAATAATCACATGCTTTGATATTAGTGAGCTTTTTCTTTCCTTCAGAAGAAAGTGTAGACAAAAGTGATTGAATTTTAAAGTATTTTGATTTTGACAGAATTGTATTTTCTGTTAGAGAACTGCTTAATTGAGGTTATTCTGGCAGCCTGGAATGGTGTCACTAGCATAAATACAGTTTACTAACTAAACTACTGAGTCGAGTAAATAAACTCTTGGGATTAGTAGGTATTTCTTCCCTCTAGAGGAGAAAACCTTTCATTACGTTTTCAGTGGTCCAGATATTTTACAGCAGTGGAAGGACAAGAATGTTCAGACTACAAAGACTGACAGAAAAATGTGTCTTGTAGTGACTTATAGACAGTTTTGGGTAGGCAGTTTTTTTCTGATTCATCTAGTTTCCTGCTTTTCTGCTCTGCTCCAACCTAGTCATGCTTGCCATCCTTATTTGTGTCTATGCAGCCCCGTTGCCCCCTGCAGCTTTCCTGCTAGACATGTCACCTACACTCACTCTTTACAGCTCTGAATCTCTAATTAAGCACTGATGTACTGGCAGACAGTGGTAGGGACAAAGTAGAAAGAAGAGCAAACAGTCCATTTGGCCACCAAACTGCAGTGTGCTCTTTGCAGAGAGAACAATCATTCTTTTGCTGCTAAATGAACATATTCATGTTTTTTTGGTGTTCACAAGCTGAAACTTTTGAGGTATTGTGATCTCACCATGTTTGGATAGCTTTTCCCAAAGGATGGCAAAAAGTGTGTGGTTGCCCACTTACATTTCTCTCTTGGCTGGAAAGCTTGAGCTATTGATAAAATGGGACTCGCGTATTTTTTTGAAAATTACTTAGTTTATCTAATGTTTCTCATGAGGAGAAGAAAAAGTTCTAGGTATGGGACAAATATCTCTTTTGAAAAGGTCTGAATGAAAGGACAAAAACTAAAAAAAAAAACAACAAGTGGAAACTGGGGTGTTAAACAAAAGGAGTGAAGATTTACTAGCTCTGTCATTACTCAGTAACTGAAAGTTTTTATGGACTTACTTTGCAAAGGCCACATATAGAAAATCTGCAGCCTCCCGCAAGCTCTGTGTTGCTGTTGGGGCATTTATTCACTCAGATGACATCATTCAGGTCACAATTAGCCAGTAACAAAACAAGACTGGGCAAATTATCCTTTATATTCCGTGAAATGCAGATGGGGGAAATAATTAGTCATGTATATCCCCTTTTGTGAACAGCTTCCTTGTGCTCTGGGAAGGGATGTCACACTGTAAATTAGTCACTTGCAATCTGTCATTTCTGACCCACAATGGTAAAATTACTGTCCTGCTAAGCAATTTGCACAATTCTTGAAAACTCTTGTGCTACTGTTGACTGTACATGAGTCAGATTTGCAATTGATTGCTTCATCAGTCTGCACCTTGGGTCCTGGGTGCTGCTCTTATTCTGCTTGCACAAAGAAGCTGGGTAGCTCAGCTAAACCTGATGTGCATGGCACTCTGCAGAAAATGATTTCTTGAGGTTTGTGGCCTCTAATCATTCTCTCCAATACAGGAAAGCCAAAAGACCTATTTGCCTGTTTTGTGATATACTTCTGTACTTATATTGAAATCTTCTTCCACTTAAATGCCACCAGATCCTTTCCTGAGCAATGTGTCTCATCAGAAAAGGGCTTAGTGCACCAAAAGATGTTTCTTAAAGCATAACTGTGGAAGTTCAAGTCGAGAAAGCACATGGGCTCCTATAAAAGGTAAATTATTCTACCTGCATAAGTAGCTGTGTCTGTCCTGTGTACAATACCTAACTTGATTCTTCTCTAGAAGTAATTTAGCAAGAATTTAATTCTCTATATGATCTATAAATAAAAATAAATGAAAATAAATGAAAATATCTTTTGCACAAAAAGGAGGTCACTGAGTGTGCACTGGTGATAGACCACTGTAGGTCAGAGGAAAGAAATTGACAGTTTTGAAATCATGAACTTCTGCAGCGAAAATCTGCAGCAGGAAATTTGGGCAATGCTGCAAAGGAATTCTGTCATTCAGCGAGGACTTCCAGCAAGTCCTTCCTGAGTGAAAAGGTTGGGAGCTGACCACAGATGGCTTTAGGCAATTAATCTGTTCCCATTATAAGGTTATTTCATCACCCTGGACTTACACTGCAGGAGTATTTGTGAGCA